>NC_082686.1:120741124-121042790 GCF_949987515.2 Delphinus delphis | reverse complement strand
AGAGATGGGCTGCTGAGTCCCTTTTTAAAAACCAAATTCACAAATGCTTCCTGAATCTGCCCATCGTTACTTTTTCTTATTCTTCTATTGATACTATATGGGAAAAAGAAGTAGCAAAACAAATTATATACATCCTTTTGGCTTTTAATTCAGATTCCTTGCCACTGTCCATAGGGAAAGGTCAAAGACTTCCTTATACAGACAACAGCACAGACAAGTTTAAGAAGGACAAATGCAGTGTTTGGTGACCGCCCTGTTGGATTCCTTTCCATAGGCATTCAAATTAAGTGATAATGGATATCATTAAAAAAAAAAAAGAAAAAAAAAGAAAAGGGCTTCCCTGGTGGCGCAGTGGTTGAGAGTCCGCCTGCCGATGCGATGCGGGGGACACGGGTTCGTGCCCCCGGCCTGGGAGGATCCCACGTGCTGCAGAGCGGCTGCACCCGTGAGCCATGGCCACTGCGACGGGAGAGGCCACAGCAGTTACCGCGGAAAAAAAAAAAAAAAAAAAGACTTCTGGGAGCTGTCTGGAATGCCTCCTTTGGGCTGCAATAGGTAGCCACAAGAGTTACAGTGTATACAGTGGGCAGGAACTAAACAGGTAACATAGTCTAGGGCCATTTTTCCTAACAAGCCATAAAGTTTTAACCATTTCTCTAACTCCCTTCCCTGGAGGATACACATCCCTAAATGATATACTAGAACTCCCCTCAACAGTATTTAAATAGTCTCCCTTTTCACCTCCAACCCAAATCCTAAATATCCTAACTTTGCACCATAAAGATATTAATCATCAATTATTGTGTACAAACCCCATGTTTGTCCATGTACTTACTGTTAAAGAATTCAATATCATCATCTTTTTGCCATACCTTAAGGTATTTGCTTTCCAGAATATTTTATCGAATCAGCAATTCGTATTTCCATTTGTGGTACAGAAAAAAAAATGTACTCATGAAACAACCATGCTGCCACAAATGCACATACAAACATATCATAATTACTTACAGATCTTTGGAACATCTTGAAATAAGCCATAAGAGAAACCCAAGCCTAATTATATGCTTGCTCACTCTATTTAAAAGCTTCAGATGCCCTAAACTACAAATATTTGCTTGGATCTGGGAAAACTCCGGAAAAAGCCAAAGTACTTTCTATATAAATAGCTAAAAAACAGTGGGAGCCTTAAACAGCTACTCTGTGCATGGCTAGTCAGGAATCTGGTAACCGAAGAACGGAGCCTTAGCACTGAAATTTTCTGTAACCTACTTCAAAGCTGCTTAGTAATAATTTTACCAGAATAGGCAAATAAAAACATCATAACATTTTAGAATTGAAAGAAAACATTATGGTAATTTTATGACTTTCTTTTACCATTAAGCAAATTTGGGAACAGAAAAGTTAGGTGATATGCTCACAAGCCCATAGATATTTAAGGCACGGAGCCATGGCTTTTTGATTCATTGCCCAAGACTGACCATTACAGAAAAAGTGACTCTAATTCCAAGCTTGATGGGAGCTACTGAGTGGATGGGCAGGAAGGTTAGAAGGTGTTTGATGTCCTGGTTTGCTCAGGACTGTCTCAATTTTAGCAGCAAAAATCCTGGATTCTGGGTAACCCCTCAGTCCCAGGCAAATCAAGATGGTTGGTTACTTTGATTATTATTTGAGTTAATAACTCCAGTTGAAAAGGCGAGGTTTGGTGTTTCCCCTGTAGCTCCTTGATCCCTGATAATATCAGGAAAAGGGGCAGGATAAAGCTACAAGCTTTCTGGTTCTGTGTGGAAGCTGGGGAGGGAAGGTTTTAGGAAGAGGACTCCTTGGCTCTGCAACGCACATGGGAGTAAATCAATATTAAATAAATGATTGTTGAAGGAATGAGTCCAGCAGTCATGTGAAAAGTTACCAGGATACAATGGTAGCTTTCAGGTACAATGCCAGGGAAGCTTTCTGTAGGTAGAAATATGACCTCCCCCAAAAGCCCATGTCCTGGTCCATGGTCATGGATATAGTACATGGCAAGGGAGAATTGAGGTTGAAGATGGAATTAAGGTTGCTAATTATCTGACTTTAAGGTAAAGTGATTATAACTGATTATCCAAGTGAGCCTAATGTAATCACAAGGATCATTAACCAGGGAAAGTGAGGCAGAAAGGTCAGAAACAAAGAGATGGCATTATAGTAGATCTTCCATTTGAAGATGCAAGGGGCCACGAGCTACGGGACTAGGGTGGATCTAGAAGCCTGAAAAAGGCAACAAAAGAGATTTTCCCCTAGAGCCTCCAGAAAGGAACACAGCCCTGTTGACACCTTGGTTTTAGCCAGTGAGACCCATTTTGGGCTTCTGATCTTTAGAACTGTAAGATAATAAATTTGTGCTATTCTAAGCCACTAAATTTGTGGTAATTTGCTACAGCAGCAATAGGAAACTAATATACTATTCCAGAGATAAAAGAATAGAGTAGTTCATAGACCAAATTAAAATGCTCAAATCACATGGTTTATTAAAGGAATTTAAAACACACAGTAAGAAGGAAGGGAAAAGATGAATCGAGCTCATACAGTTAAGATAGGGTACAAGCATGCTACTTGAATCCTGGGTACAAAATATTCATATGTCTTGTCTCTGTCTCTGCCACATCAGCCTTCCCACTGCTCCAATGGTATAGTTAAGAGAATTAGAGTTAAGATGTGAGCAAAGGTGTCCATGGACTAAAGGTGCCCTGTGCCAGTGATGCATATTGGCAAGATACAGGGACAAGTACACGTGGCCACAGCTGGTGAATAATTAACTTGGTGAACAACCGTGGGTTTCATCATACTTCTTGAGTAAAGGTTATGGAACCAAAATGGTGTCACAAATGAGAGGTCAAATTAAGCCTTCATACATAATGACTGTTCATATTTATTTACTGTTCCCCCAAATTCAGTGTCTCTTGTATATTTTGAGGCTCAGGTGCCTCTTGTAATTCACAGAGACTCATGGATATTAGCTACCTGTTGGTCCATCTATCCTTCCTGTTTAATATATACTCAAGTTACCACTTATTTATACTTAACATATCTTATGAATGTCATACAGCTCATCTGTGTTCTTCTTTTCTATAGCAGAACTGGCTGTGATCAAACAAAAGAAAAATGCCTATTATACCTGTGAAGAGGATGAACAAAATGGGGGGTGGGGCATTTCAAGGCAGACACAATGCAATGACATTCTGAAAATTTGCCTCAGGTCTTGTAAATATGCCTACTGTCACTTCTCTGTATTCCTTAAATGGCAAGTTTATAGGGAAACATTTTTTTTTTTTGGCCACCTGCAGGGCTTGAGGGATCTTAGTTTCCCGACCAGGGATTGAACCCGGGTCACGGCAGTGAAAGCACCGAGTCCTAACCACTGGACCACCAGGGAATTCCCGGAAACTATTTTTTAATGAGAGATTTTTTTTCTCCAAATCTAAAAATCTACCTTTTCTCTCCCCCTGAGAACCTTTATTTAAGGATAGCCTCTGTTCTTTTAATCGTTGCTGTTGTTCAGAATAAAAGAATATGTGTCTCTGATCATCTTGCCTTGTACTTTAAGGGGAACGGTGGAGCAGTACAAAGGACAAGGCTCTGAATTTCAGGAGATGAGATGTTTGTCACCCTCTGTGACAATGGGCCGTTCACTTCAACATACTGAGCTCCTATTTTCCTCATGTGTAAGAGTGGGGAGTCAGACTTGAGAATTTTAATGACCGTGTTTGATAATATAAGCGAATTGCCATCACTCACGCCTGCCCTTGGATTTGCCTGAATGTCAGCAGTTTGCGTTGCGAGCACTGCTTTTCCTGAGAGCCTTAAAAACAGTCAAATAAAATTCACAACCCAAAGCCAATCTCATAGTCTCATGGAACAATTTCACATACAAACAAGAAAGACAGGGGAAAAAAAGTCATTTCAACCTTTGCCTTTCCACCACTGACATATGGTTAACTTAGCCTTTTGGTTTTTAAAATCATGATTTGGATCAGAGTCAAGTGTCTGATAACACTTCTTAACTCTCTAAAAAAGAAAATCAACAACAACAAATGTCCAAGATTAGCCCCAAGCCGTAAACTTAGCAAAGGCTTTAAAGAGTCAGCACCCGACTTTTTTCAAATATGCGAATATCACATTATCTCCTTGACACGAACAGTTATCCCAAAGCTTTGTCTGTGGCTGTGTTCATCCTTGCTGTTAGGTCATTATTATGCATATGGCTCCTGTGCGGCAGTTTAAAACCAATTCTTGTTATTCTGTACCTAAGAGTATCTGTCCCCTAGGCTCTACAGAATTATTCAAACGTTTCTCTATTCAGATTAGTTTTCTAGAGACTAAAACATCCTCTTGCCTTTCTTCTTCCTTATTTTATCATCCTTCAATCTTTTCCTTTACAATTTGTTTTTCCTTTTCTCTGAATAAGATCTCTAAAGAGGTGAAGGTCAGAATGGGACTAATGCCCAGTGAGGATTTGATGAACTGGAGGCCAATGAGAAGATGCTCAAAATCCTACGAACCACGTGCCCCTCTGTCTCATAGCAGCAGGTGGCAGTCTGTTGTCAGGCTGGGCAGTCACACACTGTAAGGGGGAGATCTGAAACTGTGCCTGGCAGGATCCCACTTGTTTTCTTTGCCAAACTCAGAGCTCAGCCTTTTGACCCACTACTCAAAAAGACTGAAAACACGAAATTCATTTAAGCCTTAATTTTAAAATTGTCTCAAGAAGAAATACACTCTCTGGCTCCCCTACCTTCTCTAAAAGGCTGAAGACAAAAAGAAATTCCCAATGATATGTATCAAACACAAAAACAAAAAACCAGTACTACCTCCAAATTTGCTTCATTGCTGGCTATGATACATGGGGTATGATATATCCAACTAGTACTCGCTTCTTTGTTATTCCTAACACCCTCGGTGATAATTTTAAAACATTGCCAAAAAGAAGTGGCATGTTAGTTTTCTGTATATAAAAGAATTTCTTTATATAAAATATTGTGTCTGTTCCTATAAGAACTTTACACCTTTGACAAAAGAAGTGGCAACATTTGCCTCCTTCAAAGGTTAGCACATGCTTAAACTCCCAACTCCTGTCTTCTATTTTCTGATTTGTATAATATTTCTCACCCCACCTCTACATTATCGTCCAGTTTTAAGGTTTCCACCAGTAGAAATGTAAATATGACATCAGAAATACACACACGTATGCAGCCACATTGAAATATATGTGACTGAGATTAAGTCTGTGTCCTGTGTGTCTCTGCAGCCATTGACTCACTTGTACCAGGGTAAAGGTTTCTGACACTTCTGATATTTCTGTCTTAGAACTGTAAGTTAAAAATGAGCAAACACCACAAAGTTGCTTAGCCTTTTAAGATTTTTCTGGCACAGGATCAAAGAGAAGAAGAAGAAAAGCCCAAGATAAGGCTTAAAACTATGGAGCTCGCACAAAAACAGGAGAATCGAAAAGTCTGTTTGTAGTCGAAATAACTCGGACAACAACTGCTGAAGCCATAGAAGCAAGGCCTCAGGTCTAGTTCGAATTTTGGGAATGAAAGAGAAGAACAGATGTTTCAGGTACTGAAAATGTATTTAGAATCTCAACTCTCCTCATCTTCCTGAGAACCGACCTTTAAGAAAATCCACATTGCTACACACTTTATTTGAAGTGAGTAAACAAAGCCGCAGAAAAGGGAGCTAGTCCATTGAGTGTGATTATTGGTATTACGTTTGCAATAAAGCGAAAAGAGGAAAATTACTTAGGTTAATAGATAAATCACATACCACTTAAAGAGAAGTGTGATTTTAGGCTCTGCTGAGACAAGGATAAAAAGAAATGTCTTTTTTTTTCAGAGGGGCTGCTTTATAAACAAAACATGAGCTTACCCAGTACAGTCCAGGCGCCAGACATCTGTCAGTTCACAGATGTCCCCTCAATAACTCACCCAAACAGCGCAGCTCCTCTCCAGCCCGCAAGGGCAATGAGCCCGCACTGATGAATCTGCCACAGTGTCTGGGGAAAGACTTTAGTGCTCCAAAGTCAGAATAGTAATTACAATTTACTTGAGAGCGATTTTTTTTTTCCTAAATGGTTTTTTTCTACATGCTTCGCAATGTACCTTTACAAATTTGCAATATGAGTCTCCGTAAATGGGTGAATATTGGAGGCTTTGAAAGTAAATCATGGACACAGGGCATTAGGTTTGCCTGTGTACCTAGTACGTTTGCGATTTTGTGAAACCTTTCCATTGTTGCCGTTTGGGTTCATGGTGTCATACCTTTAATATCTAAAACAATAATTAGCTTACTTTTTAAATTACAAGAAGCTGGACTAGTTAATGATCTACGAAGGAAACAATGCCCGCCTTATTGCAAGTCTTTGAAGCAGTAGGCTTGATGCACTAAAGCAAACTTAAGGCAGCATATATAGAAAAGGCAATTCAGTTTGTCAAGTGCTTTACTTGACTCATCTGTAGTTATGTCAGATATTTTCATCTCTTAAAAAAGAAAATATGTTTCCAGAGGTTGATCTCACAGTAATAATAGTTTTTGAATACTGTTGCCTTTAAGTTTCTGGAAGCAAGAAGAGATGCAGTTATGAGTGTAAAAGTGTGTACCTTGATTCTCATGTACTGTAAATATTAATCAGAAATCAGATTCAGAGAAAATTCAATATGAGTGTCTATACGGACTCAAGTACTTAAAGAAAGTGTGCTTGTATAAAAATACTCCTGAGTAAAAAGTTACATATTTCTGCATATATATATATATATATATATATATACACACACACACACACACATAAATAGGCATGTCTTATATATGCATGCAATTGTCAATTTGAGAATATAAGCAAGAGCTGTGAATCTTCTTCCTTTAGGATAAACATTTGGAGCTTCCATCCCCAGACCTCAGTATCAAGCTAGAATAGGAACTCCTTAAGTGCGTTGGCCAAATCTCACTTCTTTATTGTTCCGCCCCTACCCACCCCCAACCATGACTATTCATTCTCAATAATGCAGAAGGAAAGAATGAATTTCTAAACACCTGAGGTGGGGCAGAAGTGGCAAGCTTTTCTAGCTCTAACCAGTGTCTTGGGTTAGACGTGTGAAACCCAAATTGAGATTCCTTTGCTTTCTAACTTGCATGTTGTTTTACCCAAACTAATTTCTCAGCACCCTTTACACGGAGTTTACTGCCGTCCTTTTTACAAAAGGAACGTGGCAATGTGCCCCTGACTTGCTTAGTGTTGATGTAAGAAGCAGATTTCCACAGATGCTGAAACAAGTCTGAAAGCTTGACTCATGGGCAGACAAGCAGATGAGCAGGGAGGGTTTACGTGTGTGTCTCAGACTTCCAATTCATGAAGCTGCTTCGTCTTGAAGTAGCTTGGTCACATTTTTTAACCCCGGGCTCCTGAAACCAGCTATCTAACTGTCTACCCCAGACAGAGTTTACATTCTCATTGTTCATGCAGATGACTTCCGACTGCTCAATATTTTAGGTCACCTGCCTTGAAAATGAGTTTGCACAGTATTATAGGTAATTAGTCTCTGGACATTCTCTCAGCCCCGTCTTACATAGAACATGTTTAGTTATCCTTCTCCTTTGACATTATCTCAGGAATTTGGAGGGAAGATTATAGACTTAGAATCAGATACAGACATATAACAAATATATATTCATGAACATATTGACCAAAACAAGTCTTTGAATGATCATTGCGTTATACAATTCATACTCCACATATGAGTAATTACAGAATTCTATTATAGAAAATGGATGAGAGAGAAGGTTATGACAATAAGTATTATCATAGAAAAAAACTTCTCTTTGTCATAGACGATACTACACAGATATTTTGATAAGAAATCTCTACTGGAAACCAGTAGATGCATATTGAGAATTGCCCATCTATTTCATCTTTTCAGGCCTATTAATGTATAACTATTATTGAACATTCACACTATTGGAACTCTGTATGATTGACAGATAAAGACAAACTCAGGAAATGTATTTGAATTCAAATATTTTGAAAATTAATTAATAATAAATTCATTAGCTTCTACCACAAACTATTTTTTAAATCATTGTAAATCAATTAATCAATGCTTTAAAACTACTTAAAATATTTTAAAAATAGTAATAGATCTAAAACATTGATACAAATTTATTAAATTTATTAAAATAAACTTAAAATAGTAATATAATTAATAGTAAATATTATTATTATTAATATTTCTTATCTATAAAATAAGGTTTGGGGTAATACACGTTTGGAGGTAGTTTAAAGGACCAAACCATTAATAAGGTAATTAACACTTATAAGTAAATGATATATCAAACTCTGCTGGAGTGTTTGATATTTACTTATACTTCATTTCATGTCAGGAACCTAAACTAAATCAGTACTGCTTATGATGAAATACATCAATCAGGGCATGTGGTTTTATTCATACATAGCCTGCTTACCTTACAAATTCAAACTTACTTTACAAAATCAACAACAGAAATTAGTTTTAAGGTAATGTCTTATTCATTTCTACATCTCCTCCTACCTAACAGGATTTTGCATATATTTGGCACACAGTGTATTTTTTAATTGAGTTAAAACAGGCAGAATATATTTTTGCATTATTTCCATCAATAGTCATTCAAGGGAAAAAAACACTTAAATAATGTTTTCTAATAATAGTCCACTGAGTTATGGCTGGTTTTTCCTTCCGGAGAGAAGTTGTAGAATATGTGGGTATTGCCAGTTGCTTCTGTTATAAACAGTGTTAAAGGTTTTCTGCGTGTGAGCATTATGTAACTATCTCTTTGGAGAGTCTAATTTTACTGTAATCACTCTGCATTTCATTTTAGTGAATATTCATATTCACTATCAAGATGTATTCTCTATCACTAAACATCTGTTTAGTTGTTTAAATGTCCAGGAAACAGAGAAAGCCAGAATTTGCCAAGCTACAAACCCCACATTACTTCCCTCTCCTGTATCGATGTGTTACGTCAGGCTGTTAGAAAAGAATACTATAGCCTCGGGGCTTCCCTGGTGGCGCAGTGGTTGAGAGTCCGCCTGCCGACGCAGGGGACACGGGTTTGTGCCCCGGTCCGGGAAGATCCCACATGCCGCGGAGCGGCTGGGCCTGTGAGCCATGGTCGCTGAGCCTGCGCGTCCAGAGCCTGTGCTCTGCAACGGGAGAGGCCACAACAGTGAGAGGCCCGCGTACCGCAAAAAAAAAAAAAAAAAAAAAAAAAGAATACTATAGCCTGGGTGGTTTAAACAACAAACATGCATTTCTCACAGTTCTGAAGGCTGAGAAGTCCAAGATCAAGGTTCTGGAAGATTTGGTGTGTGGTGAGGGAATACTTCCTGATTTGCAGATGATCATCTTCTTATTGTGGCCTCACGTGGTGGAGAGCAGAGAGAGCTGACTATCCTGTTCCTCTAATAAGGAAACGTCTCACCAGGGGACTCCACCTTCATGACCCAATTACCTCCCAAAGGCCCATGATCAAATACCATCACATTAGGGCTTCAACATCTGAATTTTAGCAGAACACATTCAGTACATAGCAACAGATCAGAAGAATATAACTGAGCATTTTGTCCATTTTAAATTCTCCTATTAAAAGCAAAACATACAATAGCTTTCTTCTAATCTTACCATTTTTAAAATAAGCAGAAAGATTATTTTAGTAAATTATTACTTTAAAAAGGCATTTTGCATCATGTGCCTGTAAGTGCCTATCAGCCTAATATATCTTAGTAATCCATTTATCCATTAAGTTTCCAGGTTTTTTTGGTTTTTTTTTTTTTTTTTTGTCTTTCATGATTGTTTGACAATATCTAATTTCATTAAGCAAAATGTCAGTTTATTATTAATGTAATTTCAGGTGATTTTAATGGATATATGAAAAATACATAGAGTCAACTAATACTTCTGTAAAATAATGTTTCAGACCATATTTTAATTTTGTAAAAAAATGAAGTACTAGAATATTTTTAAGAAATACATAAAATTTTTAAAGCTGGCAGGAGGGTAACTAAGTCATAATTCAGCTAATTTATATAACTCTGCCCTATTTTTGTTAAATATCTTAGTAGGTCATGCATGATTTAATGAATATTGGCCATGATATTTTCTTTTGAAGTGTGTGTATATACCTATAAACATATATGTTTTAATTCTTGTCCCTGGAGTAAATTACCTTAGATTTTTTTTGTATTTTTATTGTATCCCTTAGTTTTATTTCAAGAAACTCAAGACCTTGATGTGACAAAATTAGTACCACCTCTCTGAATTTAGAAAAAAAAAGGATCAATTTTAAAGAATTTTCCTTCAGAGAAACAAGAGAATAAAATAACATGACCAAATTATAAATACATGCTCCTTGAAGTGATATGTCCATATTTTATGGACATATCACTGGCAATTTTTGCTGGCAATTTTTGTCTGTGTGCTTAACAGTATCCACAGTTTGCAATACACCATTGTACAAAGAATAAATGTAACTGACAAGCATCCTTATAGAAGCAAGCTTCTTTTGTTTCTCTATATTTGTAAAGCAATGCCTGAGACCATAGAGATACTAGACATTCCGAATGGCAGGAGTAACTCAACTGAGAGTTTATATTAAAAAACTCATGTATAACTTTGATTTACCCCTTTGATGTATTTCTTATATGTCTTTCTTAGCTTGTTTGAGGTAAAGGCTGGAGAGAGGATGTTCTAGGAGTCTCATTTATGTCCTGGAAAGAACCTTTTGGCTGTGTCACACATCTCCCCAAACCCCAAGATGCTTGCCTACAAAGTGGCGATAGTTATTTACCCTGCCTCACCTCCGCAAGGTTATTGTAAAGTCCCAGTAATAGCTCAAGCACTCATTATGTGTCAGACATAATTTTTAGGGCTTTACAAGCTCAGGGCTCCCCAAATGCGTGCCTTCAGTGGGTTTCAGGTGTTTCCAAGATAATCTCCGCACAGCTCTTAGGGAAGCCACGTGGAACCTGGGACAATTAGAAATCCCAGGCTGGAACCCCTAGACTGGACCCGCCATGGCGTTCCTCATCATTTCACCTCAGTATGCTGTAGAAATAGTTGAGTTATTTTCTTAATAAATAAAAAGAACTAAAATAAGCATAAGAAGCCCTAATTAACTCGTTTAATTCTCACAATAACCTTACAAAGTACATATTATTATTATCACCATTTTGCAGGTATATAGCTTGAAGCTCAAGAATATATAGGGTTAAGTAAATGATGAATTTTGGAAAGATAATTTAAAATATTTTAAAAGAAGGCAAATAAAACTGCTGGTAGGTACTCCTTTTAATAATAGATACATTATGTCAATATAAAAACTTTTTAAAACCACAAAGCAAACAGAGAACAATTAGCCTTATACCAATGTCTGTTAAAGTTGTGTGATATGGATGTTACATGACCATCCTTCCCAAGGGTCTAAATTTAGTGATTTTTTTTTGTACGCGGGCCTCTCACTGTTGTGGCCTCTCCCATTGCGGAGCACAGGCTCCGGACGCACAGGCTCAGTGGCCATGGCTCACGGGCCTAGCTGCTCCGCCGCGTGTGGGATCCTCCCGGTCCGGGGCACGAACCCGTGTCCCCTACATCGGCAGGTGGACTCTCAACCACTGCGCCACCAGGGAAGCCCTGATGATTTCTTTAATGTCTCCTAAAATCTCTTGCATTTTTGAAATGTGGTCAACCTTGACGTAGCCAATATTGTGATTCCTCCAAGGGAATATAATTATGTATTCCAAGATCTATAGTTGACTATAAAGAGCAGTGAACTCTGTAGATGAAATAAAAAAATAAGCAATTTAATTTTGGGAAATGGAAGGCAAGTGATGCTTGTCTATTATTTTTCCAAAACAAGTTTATGTGTTTTAATAATTTTTTTCAAGTTGCTATGTTACAGTTTTAATATTACCTGAAGAATACCTTGTTGCTTCAAAACCAGCCTCACTGATGTGGCTTCATGGCCCTAAATAATCTTATTTCAAACTCCCTTCTTGTCTTAATTTACCTCCGTGTTCTTGAACTTTCATTGAATTTAAAGGTTAAATAGCACAGTGAGGCTTTTTAAAATTCTTCTTGTTGGGAAGGATGGGAAGTATAGTTGTCTTTTCTCACTTCAATTATAAACTCCTGAAGAGCTGGGTGCATGCACTTAACTATGGATTTCCATAATATAACCTAAAATATAATAGACATTCAGTAATTTTTGCAAACTCAATTATGTGTCCACACAATAAAGATTTATTGAACAGGTCTTGTGCTAGCAACTAGGAAAATAATGGTGATCAAGTTAGATAAAATTACTGCTTTAGCAGAAGTGGCAATACAGGGAAGTTGAAGATGATGAGATGACATTCCAATATAGTGTGGTATCTATGGGAAAGTACAGCTTTTAGCTATCTCAAAAACAAAGGGAAAGAGAATTCACTTGGGGGAGGGCGGAAGGGGAGAGGCATCAGGAAAGGCTTCCCAGAAAAAAAGCTATATTTAAGTTGAGTCATAAAATGGAAGTTAGCTAAGTAAAGAAGTTGGGGAAGAAGTAATAAGACAGAAAATGGGGACAGCAGAACTGGACCTTAAGGAGACCAAACATCTTTAGATAAAGAAAATTCCATGTGGTTGATGCATGGAGAATGGTGCCAGGGAAAGAGATGAAATATGAACAAAGGAAAGCTTTGTAAGCAATCGACAGGAATCTGAACACTCTTTTAATTGCAATAAGAAGACACTGATTATTTTAAGCAAGGTAGTGGCATAATCAGCTAGACGTTGGAAACACTTCTAGCTATAGTGCGGAAAAGTGACTGAAGTCAGGAAAAGCCATGATTAAGTTCTAATGAGAGAACAATTTTACACTGAACTGGGGCTAGTGGACAAGCTTGAAAGATATTTGAGCAGCAGAATTAACAGATCTTGGTAACTGATTTGTTCAGAGAGGTAGGGTTACGGAGTGTTAAGAGTCTTATATGATTCCCATATATCTGGCATGGGCAACTGGGTGGTTAGTACTCCTGTTCTCTTAAATATATACCCCAGTAGAAGCAAGTTTGGCACAGTAGATGATAAATTCAACTTTGGATGAATTGATTTGAAAGTACCCAAATAAAATGCAACTAGAAATGTTCAATAAGTGGAAGGATACACAGGTATGAGGCTCAGGAGAGAGATTTAAATCAAACATGGATTTGGGAAATGTCAACATTCATTTTGCCTTTAAAGCCATGGGTGTCATTAGGCTCATTTAGGAAAAGTGGAATAAGAAGAGAGCTTAGCATTTAAGAGACAAATAGCATCGTTGGCACCTGTGAAGAGACTGAGAAGCAGCTAGAACAACTGGCTAAGATCCAGGAAAGTATATCACCCTAGATATCCTGAAAAAGCAGTGTTTTAAGAAGGAGAAATTAATGAGCTGTGTTAAATGTTGCCAATGGGTCCAAGGTGTGAAAACAGCACATTATATTTATCAAACAGATGCCATTTGGTGACTTTGATTAAAAAATGTTTCAGAGAAATGGTAGGAGATGAGAAAATAGAGTCAGCAAGTGTGATGTCTCCTCTATGAAATTTTTCTTTGAAGACGGAAGACAAAGATCAAGTAGAGATGAAAAAGAATATGGGACAGAAAGACTATCATTTTTAAGATAGAAGGATGCTTAACTCTGATAGAGAATGAGCAGGAGAGAGGGGAAATTGAAGCTACAGGGAGAGGGAACAAAATCAGTAGATCAATGCTCCTGAGAAAGCAGAATGAAATAGGATCTGTAGATCAGATGAAGGGACTGGCTTAGAACAGAAGGTGGAGTAACTCTTCAACCATAACAAGACAGAAAGTGGAAAGAATGGGTACAGGTGTGGGTGAGCCTGTGGCTTTAATGGCAAGAGTCTGAGGAAATCCCATCAGATGTCAGTGGATGCCGGCACATAATGGAGAAAAGGAGAGAAGTGGGTGCTGTAAGAGTTGAGTGGAGTTATAATTCAATAATGGAGTTATAATTCCCAAAATACATAAGAACAAGAAAGCTGGAAAAACTGAGTGACAAGGGTGAGGGGCAGGAGTTAATGGTCACAGCCTTGAATGATTTCATTTAGGATTTCAGAGATAAGACTGTGCATTGATGGCAAGGAGCATAATCTAACTATGAAAGTGGATTCATGAAATGATGTAGAGATTCAGGCCAATGAGGCTGGGGGGGAAGAACTGAGAATCAGAGTTTTAGATGGTTCATTTCATGGATAACAATGCCACCCAGAATTATTATGAGGATTGAAATGCTGGAGAACACACCCAGAAATTTAAGAATGAGTGTTGATATTTGTCTTTCTCTGTCTGATACTTCACTTAGTATGATAATCTCTAGGTCCATCCATGTTGCTGCAAATGGCAATATTTCATTCTTTTTTATGGCTGAGTAGTATTCTGTTGTGTGTATATATATATATATATATATATATATATATATATATACACACACACACCACATCTTCTTCATCCATTCATCTGTCGATGGACACTTAGGTTGCTTCCATGTCTTGGCTATTGTAAATAGTGCTGCTATGAATATTGGGGTGCATGTATCTTTTTGAATTAGAGAAAGACAGCTATCATGATACCACTTATTTGTGGAATCTAAAGATTGATACAAATGAACTTATTTACAAAACAGACTCACAGACATAGAAAACTATCTTATGATTATCAAAGGGGAAAGGGCAGTAAGGATAAATTAGGAGTTTGGGATTAACAGATACACACTACTATATAAAAAATAGATAAACAACAAGGACCAACTGTATAGCACAGGGAACTATATTCAAATCATGTAATAACCTATAATGGAAAAAAATCTGAAAAAAAGAATATATGTGTATAACTGAATCACTTTACACCTGAAACTAACACAACATTGTAAATCAACTATACTTAAATACAAACAAAAATTTAAAAAAGAATGAGTGTAGAAGAGAAGGTAGATGCTGTCTTGCAACTGGTCAAGGATCAAGAAACTAGAGATATGAGGCTAGTTTGGTTCAGCTGACCCTTAGGTACAGCAGTTCCCTGATGGATAGAGGAGGGTCTTTCCAAAGCAATGGCTGTGTCCACTTTGACTATGTTTGTTAGTCCTAGTCTAATCGAGCAAAATATTTTCTGTTTTCATATGAAATAGCAGCAGTTTCTGGTGGCTGAGAGAATGTTCTGGAAGGAATCAGTCATGGTCTGTTTTGATTATGTAGTCTGGATTTAACATAATGGCTCTCTGAGAAGGTGACACAGCCTGCAAGCTCTGGGTAGAAAAGGCTGAAGCCCAGAAGGTCATTGCCTGGTCTTTTGATAAGAAGAGTTTCCAGAACAAAGGGAAATAAAATGGGATTCCAGCCATAGTTTTAAGAATGTTCAGCTTTTACAAATTTAAATCATCCTAAAGTAGTGTATGTCTACATGTACCATGGATCTAAACCACTTGTGTTTGGACAAACAGTAAATCAAGAGACTTAACATTATTCCAAACAGTGAGGAAAGGAATCATCAATGTGAAGGATGTCCCTTGTGAATTATTCAGTATCAGGTGTAAACAATAATCTGATGGCACTTTTTAGCCACTTGGAATAAGCCCATTATTTTCTTCTCTGTCAGAAAAAATTTTTAAAAATTACAGTAGCATTAGGAGAATTTTTTAAAAAATTACCTTTCCTTTTCCAAAGCAAGCTAAATACCATGAATATAATTAAATCTTGTTAGCCTTTTCAGTGGATTTCTCCTTTTTTTCCTTTCCACTGAATGTGCTAAAATGTAGGGCACAATACCTTAGTTCTTTGGTGGCTCAGAGGGCCAATCTGGTGCTAATCTGGAGAAGACAGTTAAATTTGCTAAATATGAAATACAGACATTTTGTGTTCTTTCCACATTATGTTTTTCTTTTTTGCCCCTACTGGGTTTATCACATAAGAATTTGTTAAGTAGACCATCATGTGAACATGAGTTTGCACCTACAGCTTCTCTGTAAATTTTTAAGGTGTAAACATTCTGCTTCTGACTCCTACTGAACTTACCAAACATTTAGAAAGTTATCACCATATCATTATTTTGAGGTTTTAGCTCTATAGGGAGGAACATTGGATTTACAAATCTGTGATTCCTATTTTCAGCCTGAAAAATGGTCCTGTGAATGCTTTGTTCAATTAAAGGAATCAGTGTCATAGTTTATATATTTAAATGTATGTCTTTATAAAAAAGATTAATATTTTTTAGTGTTCTAAATTAAAATACTTTTTATAATCTTCAAATATGTTATGAAAATTCATTTTCAATATCACTTGGAGAGAGTCTGGAATGAAGATTTTTAAGGATCTATACGATTAATATAAATAGAGTCGTTAAATACTGCCACTCTCCAGAAGGTTTTGCCAATCACAAATATGTAGAAGTGTGATAACATCATGCTTGTCTTTGAGTTATATACTTCTCACTTCAAACTAATTTTAAGAAACGCTTCTTATTTTTTAAATAAGTCTTCACACGGGGTACTTTCTCAAAAATTTTTCACCCTTTGGAATGCCAGAATCCTGGAGGAAATCCACTTCACCATTATGTATATTCCAATCCCTGCACCCAAGTCACAAATCAGAAGGCTATAGGGTGCCTGTAACTTGCAGAGAAAATGGAGGGGTTCAATAGTTCCCCCTATTTGGTGCTCTCAATACCCCAAGGTCAATCTGCTAAGAGTATGAAATCATCACGGCTATTTCAAACTAAAGCAGGGCTCTAAAATTCATATATTGTAGACCCAAAATTTGCCTAAACCAGAGAAAAATGTTTTCATCTAGTCTAGACGAGACCATCCCCATTGAAAATAACAATGTAGGCCTTTTAAAAATATTTTCCTTTCTTTTTCTTTTTTGTTCCTCTTTTTTGTTTTTGGCACGTTCACTCATTAGCCACTATCCTCTCCCTCTACTGACAGAATCATTTTACTCTTTCTTCCTTCTCCAAATAAACATGTTAATTGTATCTGACATCAGTTGTATATTTCAACATAAATTTGAATTTATAGGCAAACTTTCCCGAGTCTTTGACAATTCAGGCACAACCTCCAGGTTCCTCTGGTGGTGAGAAATTTACAGAGTTAATACATTTTCACTTATTTTTGTGAATATTTTAAATACGATTAGCATTGAACAAAAGCATATAACAGTAAATATTAACACTAACTTTCCTTATATTGGTTCCCTAATATTAACAAATGAATTTTTAGAATGTCAAGCAACATTTCGGTAAGTAGCAGGAAAGTTAGTGGATGGTTTTGTCCACAGTTTTCGTCTTTGAAGCCAAGCAGGGAGTGGGAGTCAATGACAGTATTTCATACTGTTTTGCATGAGTGGTTTATGCTCAATAAACAGTATCATTAGAATCATCAATATTAATATTTTCTCAAGGAAAACAGATGTTCCAGAAAGATCAGGAAGATGTACCATCGTGAGCAAACATCTAATTCCTGGTATGGTGGCTTGCTTGAT
Source organism: Delphinus delphis (assembly GCF_949987515.2). Lineage (NCBI taxonomy): Eukaryota > Metazoa > Chordata > Mammalia > Artiodactyla > Delphinidae > Delphinus > Delphinus delphis. The sequence continues at coordinate 121,025,220 of NC_082686.1, read as the reverse complement.
AAATATATTTTTTAAAATTTTTATTGTGGTATATTTGATTTACAATGTTGTGTTAGTTTCAGGTGTACAGCAAAGTGAATCTGTTATCCATATACATATATCCACTCTTTTTTAGATTCTTTTCCCAAATAGGCCATTACAGAGTATTTAGTGGAGTTCCCTGTGCTATACAGTAGGTCCTTATTAGTTATCTATTTTATATATAGTAGTGTGTATGTGTCAATCCCAATCTTCCAATTTATCCCTCTCCCCTCTGACCCCCCGGTAACCATAAGTTTATTTTCAACATCTATAACTCTATTTCTGTTTTGTAGATAAGTTCATTTGTAGGATAAATATTTTTTATTATCTATTTTGTCCATTAGGCAAGAGACAGTGATGTTTTCTTTTTTAAATACAATAACTTGCATTCACAAGTTTTCTGTTATTCTAGTATATTTCAATCCTAATGTGCAATTGTGAACTACAGAGGTAATCTAAATATTAAAATGACTCTTCTAATTTTTAAAGCTGATTTTTTTAAGTGATAAGCTTTTAATCCTATAAGAAATACATCATAAAATATTAAAACAGCCTTGATAGGCTCTTAATAATTTAAAAGTAACAATATTCAAGATAAAAGCAGTAAAATATGAATCAATACAACCAAACACTTACAAAATAGGGAAAGTGTTTCCACCAAGGTTCAGAGAACATTAAATAGAGAAAACCCATTATCTCATCTTGATCAGCCCCGCAAATTTTGCATCATTTAAGCAATGGGTTTCCGTTAATTTCCCCAAGATTATTGCTCTATACTTAGTATAAAAGGCTGTTGGAATAGTTGCCAAAGAGACTTTTTCCCCAGGCTTATTTATTCATTCATACTTACAATTTCATGGACAACTCAGTCTTATTCATGATGTTTTCTGCCTATAAAAATATCTATGAAAAGTTATCCCATCTCAGTTTACAAGCTTGTATTTCTTTCTGGTATGACTCTATTTGCATGTAAAATAGCATTTCTACAAGAGAATTGCTTAGTTCATGTCTTAGACATTTGACAAACCTACTCATACCTACAGACGTGTAATATAAGCAGTCTTTGATTTTCCTTCAACCCTATTGAACATATTGAATACAAATGAGCAGCTGCACCTGCTAAGTCACCTATATAACCCTGAGCAAGTTATGTAACCTCTCCTTACCTCGGTTTCCTCATCCATTAAATGAAGGTAACAATAAAAACACCACAGTGTCATTATGAAGGTTAAACCAGTTAATACATATAAAGCACTTAGGAAAATACCAAGTAAATAGCATTCAGGGCTTCCCTGGTGGCGCAGTGGTTGAGAGTCCGCCTGCCGATTCAGGAGACACGGGTTCATGCCCCGGTCTGGGAAGATCCCACATGCGGTGGAGCGGCTGGGCCCGTGAGCCATGGCCGCTGAGCCTGCGCGTCCGGAGTCTGTGCTCCACAACGGGAGAGGCCACAGCAGTGAGAGACCCGCGTACTGCAAAAAAAAAAAAAAAAAAAAATAGTGTTCAACAAATTTACTTATAATAATTATAAAAATTATTATTATCCTTCTTTACTCTTCTTCTACTTCATTCTCTCTCCAAGCTAGGAAGACTGTGAAGGTGCTAGTATTAGGGTCTTACAGGAGAGGACGCTGCAGATGGATGGGAAAAAAAGGACAATTTCCTGCACATTTGCTCAAGCAGTGGGAGCTGAGTCCCTTTCTTGTCTCTCCTCTTAAGCAGCATCCCTGGCCCCTGATTCTCACGCTCTTCTCTCCTCTCACTTTCTAGCCTTGGGTTAAGCTCATTATAAATTCCAAGCTGGCATCTGCACCTGGCAGAAGTAAATGAGAAAAGCAGAGGGGAAATCCTGCTCAGCTCTCTCCTCCCACACCATCCCTGCTCTCAATCCCCAGCCCCATTCTAAACATCCTCGAATTAGTCTCTTCATCTTAGCAAGAGAAGGAGGGAGGGAAAAGCAAAGGAAACCTATCCTGCTGGCTCAAAGGACTGGAGGACTGCTGCTTCTCCCTCTCTGCCCATTCTTAGAAGTGCTCCCAGTCAAGCACAAGACTCACAGAGCAACAGTGAAAACAAAGGAAACAAAGGGTCAAGGAAGGTGAACTCTACTCGGCCATTGCTCCACACTGAGTCCCCCAGGACTCAGTCCCCCAGGACCAGAGTCCCTCTGGTTCTCATCCCTTTCAAATTCCCAGGGCCAAATTCTGCCCCTCATTCTTCTCCTGCCATCCTGGATCCTCTGCCCCCCACTCCAGAGCTCTTTCTTCTTATCCAGGAAGCATCACCTCAGGAAAACTGGAGCTCCTAGAAGCCTTCTTATCTCTAACAGTGAGAGCCAGGTGAAAGGATGACCACACCATCCTGTTTATAGGAATGAAGACAGGCAGCTGTAGTTTGAGCATTCCATACTGGAACTCTGAAAAACTTTCCTGTCTTGAAATGCGGCTAATACGTGCTTAGAACTTAACATGTATTAGCATTTTTCTCTGTAGATATGTGAATGTGTTTGTTTGTAAGTTACATGGGGAATTATAACAGAATTAGACCACCCATTCAAAATTAATTCTAAAGGGAAAAATATGCACTTCTTGTTTCAAATAACTGAAGTTTAAATAAACTTTGGGACAAAGCCTATTTTTGAGATGAGAATTATCTCTCTATATATACATAGTACAGGATATATCATGATCATCCCTTTAGGGTCCATGACATAAGACTGAATAATATAAAAGCTGAGGTTTCATGTTTTTTTTAAATAATTTTAATAGTTAATTTTTTTATGGAATTCAAGATGTACATACCAGCTATTGAGTTCACCACAAAATATGTTAACTTTTTTTTAAGTAATCCAAATGCCTCACAAAAATTCAAACACTATAAATATGTATGAAATGAAAAGTCTTCCTCTTACTCCAAAACTCTCTGTTTCCAGAATTAACCACTGCTGCTAATGGTTTCTTTACCAGTGGACTCCTTCAATAATTTTCAGGACAAATCCCTCAAATACTCTCAGTAGAGTCTTTCAGAGAGGTCCAAATACAGTTGCCATTAGTAGCTCTCAAAAGCTCCTCCAGAAAATACAAGCTTTTCAACTTAGTTTTCTCCTTATCTCTTAGTCAGTACATCTCTGGGCAAAATACTGCCTACTAGAGAGGTTTCTATAAGAATATGGGGCTTGGTTATGTCAGTTAAGGTTTTTGGCATTTCTCTCTCAGTCCCGTGGTGCAGGCTTGTCCATGACCCAAATTATCGTCAGGCTTATCAGCAGTCAATAGGATAGTGCCGATACAGCAAAGTTTCTGATAATCTCTTTGGGGATTGATTTCGGGAATCAATTTCAAATTGTCTTTCAGGTGTACTTTGAGAAAAATGTCATCAGCACAAGGCAGTAACTGAAGGACACTTGAGTGTTTTCGGGACAGTGGAATTGAAAGGGTTCCCATTAGAGAACAAGCATATTTAACACTGGCTCGATCTTAACCATGACTTTTATGGCAGCTTGCAGAAGACCAAGCCTGCTACAGCCCATTTTCTTTCTAGGTGATAGGGGAGTTAGTAAAATAAATTTGGCAAATGATCAGATGGTGATATCACAAGCTTAAGATCTAAATGAATTTCTTGCCATATTGGCCCAAAAGTCTGCTTACAGGTCAGGTGTAATATAGTTGTTTCACCCTATATGGTTTCTTTCTTAGTCATTGCCCATCTATGTGAGGCCTCCAAGACTTCTATACTTTGCAAATATTTTCCTGTCCTTCACAGATGAAACCTTATAGGTCCATTTATTCTAAAAATATGATTTGAGTATCTACTATGTGCAAGGTACTGTTCTAGGTACTTGGGGTACAGATGTACTCCAACAAACAAAGATGTCTGCCCACATGGAATCCACATCCTGGTAGGAGGAGACAGACAAGAAATGGTAAACATAATAAATAAGTACATTCTATATTATGCTAAAAGTTGACAAATGCTATGGAGAAGATATTTTAAAAATAAGGCAGGGTAAGGGGCTTTCAGAGTGGTAATGGGGGTTACAGTTTTTAAAAGGGTAGTAAGGGTAGGGCTCAATGAGAAAGCAACATGTAAATAAAATTGTGAAAGAGGCAAGGAGTTCGCCATGAGAATATCTGGATAAAGAGCAGAGAGGGAACAGATGATGCCATCATCCTAAGGTGTTTTCAAAAGACAGTGGGGGCCACGGTGAGCAGGTGGAAGTGTAGCAGATGCAGTCACAGGTCACAGGGCTGTGTAGGCTCAGGCTTTGAAAAATGAGAGAAATAAGGAGCCAGATGGAGGTTCTGAGTGCAAGAGGGTCATGATCTGCTATAATTTTTAAAGGATTATTCCTTGTCGTGCTAAGGAGAGACTTCAGAGTTGTAACAGTAGAAGCTGAGAGCCCAGTTAAAACGATATTCCAATAATCCAGGGAGGAGATGCCTCTGGCTTGGATCCAGGTGGTAACAGCAGAAATGATAGGTAGTAATCTCATTAAGATGTTAGGCATAGAATGGTTTACTCTTCCCAAAGGCATTTCAATTTTATAATACCCCACCTCCCTAGAAAAAAGGTGGTTTAGTTAAAAACAAAAAGAAGGAGGAGAAGGAGGAGGAGGAAGAAAAAGATAAAAAAGAAGGGGAAGACCACTAATGGGAGACCACTAATGGTTTAATTTTAGGCATTGCTGAAGAAGATATTCAGCTTTCTATGGGCCTCTCACATTATTCCATAAGCACGACCTGATTGAAGCGCAAAGCAACGTTTGTGTCAGATGATTCTAGAAATCATGAGGGCAAGAAATATTGGAGAGGGATTTATATAATGCCCTCTGTTCATTCATTCATTCATTCAAGTGTCAAGTATTTCTTAACACTTACTGTGAGTCAGGCTCTGTTCTGGATGCTTAGGACACAACAATGGACAACACACACAAGTGTCCAAACCTATGTAGTGCTTGTACTCTAGACAAAAGTGCTAATAAACAAGTAAGCTCTTTAGTGTATTATGCAATGATAAATACCCTCAGAATAAAAGTGGAGTTGAGACGAGAGATCGCAGTGTACAGAGGACAGGAGATGATTCAGTTTTATTCGGAGTGATCACTGTAGATCTTATTGAAGAGGGGAAAGAATCAGAGGTGAGTACCATACTCAGAATCTGAAGACTGATAATGGAACTCCTGCAGCTTCCTAAGGAATCTGATAATTGGTCATTTAATATACATCTGAGGCAAAAGGACTTTGACCAAGAATTTGTCAAAGACTGAATTATAAAATTATACTATATTGTTTATAGTCTCTCTATCATCATTTTTCTTGCAAATCTCATCCTTGTACCATATTTGAAATCTCTTACATAACCCACTATCAAATAAAAGAGCTAATGTGGCACAGTTCCCAATACAGTTGATTATAATTATTATATTTTCTTTTCTTTTTCAGCACTATGTATACTTAGGAAATAACTGAAAAAGAATATAAATGAGAATGACTGTTCTAATTCCAAAATGACTTTCTGCCTCTTTTATATAAGGCTCGTGAAATAAATTGAAAATATAATTAAATTGTTTTAAAATATAGGATATAGGAATAGTTCCAGTGATAATAAAGGAAATTATGCTCTTTTTCAAAATGTGCCTTGGCACTCTGATATTTGAGTTAAGCCAAAGGCTGACTGGAATCTTTCAGACAATTTTGTGATGAACTTCACCTTTCCAGATGACTTTATGTAGCACCATGTTCATTATTCAGAATAACAGTCATCTTTAATATGTCACAAATCTGAACAGCTATGACATTCATTCCCAAAGTTCAGCAAAATATATTACAAGGCTTAGACTTTATGAGGAAAGAGCTTGTCTAGGTGATTCTGGAGATTTCTTTTCCATTTTTCTTAATCAAGGAGTCAAACCCTAAGGCCACAAAATGCTTAAATATTATCCCTGACCTGTGACCTAGAATCTTCCTCCAGCTGAAATTGAAGAGTGTAAATCAAAAACTGTATTTCTCAGAATAGAAGTTTATGAGGAGAAGTGGTGGCAATGGGCAAGTAAAATTGGGGACACTGGTTTCAAACATTGTCACCAGGTTCCTCAGCAACATTTCTCAGAGATTTTAAAATGTAGCCACAGGAGATTGATATAATTAGTAACGCTCTTCAATGAACTGTTTTTCATAGAATCATTGGTTTTGTAGAAAAACCTATTTACAAAGAATTCTGCTTAGGAAAAACTTATATAAAAAATTCAAAATAAGAATAACTATTTCTATAGATTCTTAAACACTACCTCAGACACTAGCCGCTTCACTCACTATATTCTTATCACCTCCATGTATTTGTCAGAACTCTTCTGTATGCAAATGCATAAAACCAATTTACACTGGTTTAAGCCTCCTAAAAGAGCTTCCTGTCAAATGAAAACTGAAACTGAAAATCCTGGGCTGGACATGCAAGTCCCTTAAAAAAACTAAAAGTAGAGTTACCATAGATCTAGCAAGCCCACCCCTGCGCATATATCCAGAAAAGGCGAAAACTCTAATTCAAAAAGATACATGCACCCCAATGTTCACAGCAGCACTATTCACAATAGCCAAGACATGGAAGCAACCTAAGTGTCCACTGACAGACGAATGGATAAAGAAGATGTGGTATCAATCAAAAGATGGGCAGATGACCTAAACAGACCTTTCTCCAAAGAAGACATACAGATGGCCAAGAGGCACATGAAAAGCTGCTCAACATCACTAATCATTAGAGAAATGCAAATCAAAACTACAATGAGGCAACATTTCACACCAATCAGAATGGCCATCATCAAAAAGTCTACAAATAATAAATGCTGAAGAGGGTGTGGAGAAAAGGGAACCCTCTTGCACTGTTGGTGGGAGTGTAAATTCATACAGCCACTAAGGAGGAGAGTATGGAGGTTCCTTAAAAAACTAAAAATAGAATTGCCATATGACCCAGCAATCCCACTACTGGGCATATACCCTGAGAAAACCATAATTGAAAAAGACACATACACCCCAATATTCATTGCAGCACTATTTACAATAGCCAGGTCATGGAAGCAACCTAAATGTCCATCAACAGACGAATGGAAAAAGAAGATGTGGTGCATATACACAGTGGAATATTACTCAGCCATAAAAAAAAAGAAATTGGGTCATTTGTAGAGATGTGGATAGACCTAGAGACTGCCATACAGAGTGAAGTAAGTCAGAAAGAGAAAAACAAATATCACATATTAACACTTATATGTGGAACCTAGAAAAATGGTATGGATGAACCAGTTTGCAGGGCAGAAATAGAGACACAGATGTAGAGAACAAACGTATGGACACCAAGGGGGGAAAGCAGTGGGGGCGGGGGGGGGGGTTGAAGGGGGGGGATGAATTGAGAGGTTGGAATTGACATATATACACTAATATGTATAAGAAAGATAACTAATAAGAACCTGCTGTCTAAAATAATAAAGTAAAATTCAAAAAAAGGGAAGGTGTGGTATATATATATAGATATAAATAGAGATATATATATACACAATGGAATACTATTCAGCCATAAAAATGAATGAAATCATACCATTTGTAACAACATGGATGGACCTAGAGATTATCATACAAAGTGAAGTAAGTCAGACAGAGAAAGACAAATATCATACTATATCACTTATGTGTGGAATCTAAAAAATGAAACAAATGAACTTATTTACAAAACAGAAACAGACTCACAGACACAGAAAACAAATTTATGCTCACCAAATGGGAAAGTGGAGGGGTGATAAATTAAGAGTTTGGGATTAGCAGATACAGAATACTATGTATAAAATGAACAACAAGGACCTACTGTATAGCACAGGGAACTATAGTCAATATCTTGTAATAACCTATAATTGAAGAGTCTGAATATATATATATATTAATATATAACTAAATCACTTTGCTGTACACCTGAAACTAACACAACATTGTAAATCAAGTATACTCCAATAAAAAGAAAAGGAAAATAAAGGGCTGGAAATGGCTGAGGTCAGCTCTAGGGACTCACTCGTGCCTCTACACACGGTCTCTGGCTCTCCTCACTCCATTGTCCTGGCTCATCTCCCTGTTAGGCAGTTTTCTTCAGAATATGACCACTCAGCAAATTCAGACCTCCTTTGGGTCTCTTAGTTTAACAGAAAAATGCTTCTCCTTCTACACTGTTCAATGAAAGTCCCTAAATTAATTGCCTTTGGCTTTGCTTTGGTGAGGCCACCACTCCCCGACCAGCCTCAGTGGTCAGGAAGATGGGTTTTATTCATCAAAGCTCAACCCAGAATTGGCATGGGAGGGAAATCAAGCTCACCCCACCTCCATAGTCTGAAAGCAGGGAGGGGGGACAGTTTCAAAATGCACTGAGGTAACGGGACCTGTGGAGGTGGAGATAAAAGATTGGCAAGGAAAAGGGAAGAAAAAGGTGACCACAACTCTAGCAGAGGAAGTAGTTCTAGCAGAGGAAGAAGTAAAAACGAACTCCCATCCTAAAAAGAAAGTCCATGTTTGTAAAATACTGGATACGCCCTCATTTAGCAAATAACTATATTAAAGTGTGTAATGACTTATCTGTGTAACAGATTGTGTCCTGCATTCAGCTCTTGAAACCCAGTACATCGCCTCTGCACCCAAGGTTACCAAGTGGAATTCTATGGATCTGTTTGCAGAACACAGCGCTTGGCACACTATGGGCGTCCCATGCCTGTTGAACTAAACAGAATTCCTGAGGCAGGGACTGTGTCTTACTTTCTTTCCCGGGCTAGCAAATGAGGTAGAAGACAGTCATTTATAAATAGTCTCAGCACTTTGGTAAATAAATTTCATCTTATATACTCATCTGAAAATATAAGTTGAACACCATCATAATGAAAGACTACTGCTGAGAGAGTGGGAAATCCATGACTTTTAGATTCCCAGAAGAAACTGGATGTGAAAAATCAATATAAAATTGTATTCTTAATTCTGTACTGCTCAGAGTGTGTTAAAGGAATAAAAGAAAGATAAATATTATTTATTAAAGATACATTTTAATATTAATCTAAATTTAAAAAATTACAATGCAAATATGTTGTTCAAAATTATAAAATGACTTGGAAAACCAAATGTCCGTGGCTCAGATGATTGTGACAGAGGCAGCTAGTTGTCCCCCCAAGGTCTATATGGTCTTCTTCCTCTTCCCCGGTAAAAGGAATCCCCAAATTCAGCTGGGCAACGACTAATAAAAATTATACCTTCTGTTTGACGATTCAACCATGTGTAGTTTCCAGATGACAAAGTCTGGAAAATGGTGTGTACATACATGTAGTGTACGACTTCTTGGAAATGTCTTTAGAGGGAGGGAGACGTAACCCATTGTTTTTCTGTTCTTTTCCCTGTTGTCTGGAGTAATTTTTTTTTTTTTTTGGCGGTACGCGGGCCTCTCACTGCTGTGGCCTCTCCCGTTGCGGAGCACAGGCTCCGGACGCGCAGGCTCAGCGGCCATGGCTCACGGGCCCAGCCGGTCCGCGGCATGTGGGATCTTCCCGGACTGGGACACGAACCCGTGTCACCTGCATCGGCAGGTGCGCCACCAGAGAAGCCCTGGAGTAATTTTTGTAACTAGTCAGAGCAGCTATGTTGGACCATGCAAACCTTGGCCATACATGACAAAGCAGAAAGATAGAAGGATCCCAGCTCCCTGATATCATGGATCGGAATATCCATATCAGCCCTGGACCCTTACCTCTGGACTTTTATGTGAGAGGAAAATAAACTTTGTGCTTAAACCACTTTTATATGGGGTTTCTTGTCATTTTTGGCCAAACATCATAGTTCCTTTCCATTAACAAGAATAAACAGAAACTCGTTATGTGCTGGCTTGCAAATCGCTTGGTTAGCCTTTCCCTTTTGTCTGGTCAGTTTTCTTTCTAAGCTTTTGAATGTTACAAGCACTAAGGTCAACAACAGCACTTCCTCCAGAGCCAAAAACGTCTCTCAAGGGAGCCTATAGCAACACTGACAGGATATCAGCCTTTTGCATCCAAACCACAGGAGCCAAGGTTGATTTCTCCTTCCCCTTACCAAAACCATTTTAAATAGTTCTGTCATACTGTTATCAACCCGCCACCTTTCTGACATGTGTCCTTTCTTCAAGGCCCGTCCGTTCAAGCCCTGGTTCTCTTTCTCCTCATCCCGAGCCTAGGTGACCCTGCCATTCCTCCTTCCCTTCACCATTCCCTTGGCACACACCATATTTACAGAGACAAGTGGAGCTGCCTCCTTCTCCTTTCCACCTTCAATCAGTTTAGAATCAATTGGTTGAGCTATTTATTTATAGTCTTCAGAACAGGTTAGAAAGTGAGTAAAGATGGAGAGGAGGGCTTTTAAAATTATATGTTTCAACAAGTTGCAAAACAGAGTATTTTAAAAGCCCCTTCCCCATTTGATGATGGAATTGAAGTCAATTTCATCAACAGGATGTTTGACATCTCTGACAGTGCTACAGCATTATAGAACTTGAACCATTTCATACTCACAAGACTCACCGCCATTGCGGCAAGAACACTCCATATTTAGAATCTAGAATCTAGCATCATGTCTACTCTATGAATATTTTCCAAAGTATTTATTAATAATACACTCTAAGGTATCAATAAGTATATAACTCAGAGGAATTAGAATTTGAAGGTGCTTGAACTTCTTGAATCACAGGTAACAAGAATGACATTGAACATTATTTCCAGTCATATTTACTTACCCCCAAAGGCATTTTCTTGAAAGGGTTGAAGAAATGGAGACTCAAGTTATTTCCCCATGCTTTCCCTAGCTGATGATGGCAAAGTAAGAATAAGAGCCCATAGATCTGTGTCCTGGTTCCTGGCCAAAGCAGTCCCAGCAACAAGTCACAAAGTCCCTATAATGGTAGAGCTCTTATCATAACTCTTTATCCTCTTATATTTTCCCACCACTGCTGTCTCAGCCTCCTCTGAGGATAAGGGCCTCCACCAGGCCCAATGAGGCAGGCACCTGGGCAGCTCCATTGCCCATGTCCAACTTGACCTGACACACTGAGGCCCTGGCCTCCCCAGCACCCACCTGGAGGGACCAGGGAAGACAACCCAGAAGCAGGGAGGAGTGAGTACCGCAAAGGAAATGTGACCAAGAAGAGACAGGAAACAGCAAGAAGTTGGTAGATAAATGGCTCCAATCCTGCTCATTACAGATTTTCGTATGATTGTGGAACCAGTTACATTTTCTCATGAAGCTGTGGTTGACTCAAAAACATACCACTTTGTATTTGCTTTTCCTCCTTCCTAGCCTTACTTGCCCTTTTACTCTCACTCCTTAATAATGAATTAGCACCTCAGTTTGCTTTGGGCTCTGATTTCTAAGAACCCTGGCCCAATCAGTTCATGGTCCAGTTAGGACCATGGTCATCTACCTACCATCACATTTACAATCTGAGCAACAGAAAGCAGGAAAAGAGAAAGAAATTGAGTCCCTCCATCTCCTACCTGTTTTCATTGACTGAATTTAGACAGAGAGCCATACCAGCTGCAAAGAAGGCTGTCATGGTCCATAAGATAATGTGTCCAGCTGAAAATTGGAAGACTGTAACAAAGAAGAAAAAATGATTTTGGGGTGCTCAATCAGAGATGTTTTATACATCAGCCACAGCTTGGGGCTGGAAGAGTCCTACTCCTGTGTGACTACCTCATTCATTTTCCTCTATCTGCAAACCTCCAACTCACCTTTCCCCATATTTATTTTCAGTTAATGACCTTGGTTTCTTTTTCAGTGAAAAATAGAAGCAACCAGAAGAAAAATTCCACAAGTTCCTACTGTGTGTCTATCCATGCCTGCAACTGTGTCCATATTCTCTACTTATGTCCTTGCTGGTAGACAAAGCCAATCCTTCACTTGTAAATTAAATGCAATTCCGTTTCACTTACTCAAAGACCCCATACCACCTATTCTCTTCCTCTGTTCCCTGAAACATCGGTTTTTCCTCTCTCGTGCTTCATTCTCTTAAACATACAAACCTGTTGTAATTTCTCCTGTCCCAAAAGAGCCTCCCTTTATCCTCTTCCTCTTCTAGTTTTTGTCTCCTGTCTCTCTTATGCCTTGAAGCCTAGCTCCTTAAAAGAATCATCTATATTTTCTGTCTCCAGTTTTTCTCATCAAATTCCCAAACTCACTCCAGAGAATTGCTCCTACACCATTTCACCAAAACTGCTCTCATCAAAGTCATCAGCTGACTCCATGCTGCCGAAGACAACGGGTCAATTCTCATTTCTCGCCTTCATTGACTTTTCAGCAGTGTTTGCCACAATTAATCACTCTCTCCTCTTTGATGCAAGTGCCTCACTTGGCTTACAACACAACACATTTGGCTGGTTTTTCTTCTACCTTTCTGGTCCCTTCTTCTCAGTGTTTTGGTGAATTACCCTTTCTTCATGACCCCTAAATGTCAGAGTACTCCAAGTCTCCGTCCTTGATTCTCTTTTCTGTCTATACTCACTTGCTAGGTGATCTCCAATTTCATGGTTTTGAATACCCCCTATATTCTGGTGGTTCCCACATCTGTATCACCTTTCACAGTGCCTAACATCCACACTCAACAACCACTAACTCAGTATTTCTTTTTCTAAAAGGTATTTCTTGGTTTTTTTTTTGGCTGTGCTGGGTCTTTGTTGTGGTGCACAGGCTTCTCTAGTTGTGGTACACGGGCTTAGTTGCCACATGGCATGTGGGATCTTAGTTCCCCAACCAGGGGTCAAACCCACGTCCCCTGCACTGGAAGGCGGATTCTTAACCACTGGACCACCAGGGAAGTCCCTAAAAGGTATTTCTTAAATAGCATGTCCAAAACTGAGTTCCTGACACCTGTTCATGCCCAAATCCGCTTCTTCCACAGCATTCACTGTCTAACTTAATGGCAACTCTATCTTTCCAGATGTTCAGACAAAGAGCAATGGTGTCATTCCTGACTTCTCTGTTTCTTTCACATCTCTTGCTCATTCAGTCAGCAAATCTTTCCTATTCTACGTACAAAATAACACCAGGATTCCCACCAAATTTACTGCCATCTTTTACCTGGGTCAAAGCTACCTCTTTTTAGTCTATTTTCCACCCAGAGCCAAAAGAATACAGTTAAACCAAGTCGTATCATTTCATTCTCTGCTAAAACTCTCTTGTGACTTTCCACCTCACTTGGAGTAAAAGTGAACATTGTTACCAGGACCTACAACTCACTATATGACCTGGTTCTCTCTGCCCATATTCAGTCTGGCATCTCCTCTTAGTGTTCTTTTCCTCTATCGATGGTGCACCCAATCTGAAACTTTAGCCTATCCCAGTTCTTATTTGCCTTCTATGTTTTATTTTTCTCCTTAGTGTCTAATATATCACCTAGTATAGTTTACTTGTTTATTATCTGTCTCTTTTACTAAAAAATAAAATAAAGCCCAGTGTTTTTTGTTGCAGTTGTTGTTGTCTGTTTTGTTTACTACAGCATCCTAGAGCAGTTTCTGACACTTCATAATAAGCAGAAAATCTTTGTAGTAGGAATAAATGACAGCTTTATTCCTGTGGTCTCACGATGGCTCAGCACTTGCCACGTTGCTCAAAAGAGGCTCACACCTGTTCTTGCCTCTGCCCCAAGCACATTTGGACCTAAGTCCCCCAGGTGACTTTCTAAAGATTGCTTCCTGGAGTCTATACTACCAAATTGCTGCATGTGGAAAATCTTATTGCAAGGGCAACAATAGCTGTACAGAATCTGGGAATGAATTCAACAACAAAAGTAAGGCAGCCATGAGAGGAAAAAAATCTGTGAAGTACATAACAAAAGACTTAAATGAATGGAAAGATGGCCCGTGCACCTAAATGGGAAAAACTAAATAAAAATAGAAATATATCAAAAGTTAATATATATAGGGACTTCCCAGGCGGTCCAGTGGTTGGGACTTTGCCTTCCAATGCAGGAGCTGTGGTTTCAGTCCCTGGTCGGAGAGCTAAGATCCCACATGCCTCAACGCCAAAAAATCAAAACATAAAGCAGAAGCAATATTGTAGCAGATTCAATAAAGACTTAAAAAATTGTCCACATCAAAAAAAAATCTTAAAAAAATAGTTAATATATATAAATCTAACAAATCTTCAATTGGGATTTCAACGAGATCTTTTTGGAACTTTATAATACTATGTGGAAGAAAAAATCTGCCAGGATTCCCCCCATGAAAAAAATGGAAAAATATTAGAGAGTAGAGATAGGTAAACAAATATAAAAATAGTATGGTAAAAGCAGAAAAGAGAATAAAGAATCTAGAAACAGGACAGGCATACATCAAAATATATGTTAAATGTGGAAGTTCATATCTTTGGGCAAATAATAGATTCTGAAATAAAAGTGATTGAGACCACTGATAACCTATTTAAAAGAAAAATATATAATTAAACATCCTACTACATTATATATGCAGAAAAATTCCAGACTGATCAATAATCTGAAAGTTAGAAAATAAAGTATAAAAGCATTAGAAGACCTAGGGGGATATTAATACAATATTAGTGAGGGAAAAGCTTTCTCCCGTTGTGGAGCACAGGCTCTGGACACGCAGGCTCAGTGGCCATGGCTCATGGGCCCAGCTGCTCTGCGGCATGTGGGATCCTCCCGGACTGGGGCACAAACCCGTGTCCCCTGCATCAACAGGCAGACTCTCAACTTGTTTTCTTAAACAAGAAGGGAAAACTCAGAAGCTAGAAAGACAAAAAATTAACATATAGGATTATGCTAAAATTTTACATAATGAAGTTAAAAGAATTTGTTAGAAACATAGTTCTAATATCATAGTGTTGTTCAAGTGGAGGGTAGAGAGATGTGTACTCAGATATACACACTAAAAATGTAAGGATAACTACTAAGTAAGAGAAATAGAGTACTTTATTTTCTTTTTGTTTAACATCTTTATTGGAGTATAGTTGCCTTACAATGGTGTGTTAGTTTTTGCTGTATAGAGTACTTTAATGAGAACAGCAATCAAACAGAATACACGGAACATAGCCAGGTCTATACTGTGTGGTAATTTGTGCCATGACTTTCTGATCTCACAGAAGTAATAGAAACTTCCTTGTCTATACAGAGTGTCATTTTTGTACATAGAATGTCTAATCTGGTCTAGTAATGAATTTCTCTAACTCTTTTCAAAAGTAACACCTCTCCCTTCATCCTTCAGCTGGGACCATGTTGCACTGGGGTTGCTGGTCTTCAGAGAGTGCAGTTGGCATCTTCTTTGTTCTTGCTGATTCTCTACCTTAACATGATAGTCAGCCGTGTCAGGTTCCTCCACCACTTGCCAGGAGGGTTTTGAGGTCAAATGAGGGAATCAGGACTCTTCTTAACTGCATACCACTGTGTTTGAAGTGAATGTCACACAAGCACTTCTGTGGCTTCTTTAGAGATCCCAGTCATTGGGGCCTCCTGACCTTCAGTTCCCTTGATGTGGCAGCCTCGAGGAACACAGTGATTTTATTTCAACCACTTTTTGAGAGATTGAATGCTTCCAGTCATACCTATCTGATAGCAGCTAAGACAACCCTCACACCAGCTCTCCCTCACATGTGACCTACATTGGGTTCAAAGGAAACCCACACCTCTTCTGCCAACATACTCACTGCCACAAGAATTTGACTTCCCTCTGCCGCCAGATCAGTGGCTGCTCCACCTCTCTCATCCTCTGCTTTTCCCAAACTGAAGGCAGCTGCCTTCCTCCTGTCTCCCCTTCGAGCAGAGGAAGAGATCAAGCTGTAATGGCCCTGGTGGAGCTTCTTGCACTAGGTTTGAGGTAAGAGTTGAATTGCCCACGCCTTCTCTCTTGGGCATGGACATGAGAGTTACAGCAACCTAACAACTCTTTCCAAAGAAATGTTCTTCATAAATCCTTTTCTCATTTGTCTTTAACATTCTCAGTGTAGGCATGGTTTATTTTTTTAAGTTCTGAAACAAAATTGAAAATATTTATATTTTCTTTAAAAATTTGCATATTGGACTAGCGCTTCACTTTGCAATCACATTATATATCTTATTTTTGTTTTAATCAAAACCCTCAATTACATATGCTGGTAAAAATATCTAACTTGCAACCTGGTAGATAAAAGATTTAAAAGATAGTGAAGGGCATCCCAATAGAAGCCAAGAAAGAGGGAAAAATAGATCCAAGGAGAATCATGATTTTATAAACTTCCACAAACTACAGAAGAAATAAATCCCAATATACAATATCAATTCTAATAATCATTTAGATTTAAGCTTTTCAGTTAAAAGACCAAGATTTTCAAAATAAAAAAAGTCCAGCTATGTGTTCTAAATAAATATTCCTTAGATACAATATTTCCCAAATACAGAAAAAATAAGAATTCTACCAGTTCAGTTTACATGGCTAGTGTGGCACTGATCCAAAACTATATGAAAACAGTTCATGAAAGGAAAATTATAAGCCAATCCTCCTTATGAATATAAATGTAAAAACTCTCAGTAAGTTATTGCCTAAATGTGTAGCAATTTATATTTAATTCTGACAGAGAATATCGTGAGAATTCAAAATCACTTAGCAGTAGAAAAATCTATCAACAAATTTATCTATACTAACTCATTATCTGAGAAAATACCATAATATCAGGTTGCTAATGCAGAAAAAATAGATGCAAGAATCCATCATCCATTTAGGGTAAAAATCAAGACTAGAAGATAACTCGTTTAACTTTATAAAGGGCATATTAAAAAAAAAGTTCAGCAAATGTACAAAATAATTAAATGTTAAAAGAATTCCCTTTAAATTTAGGAATAAGATATGGATGCCCACTGTTCATTTCTAGTCGACATTTTAGTGAAGGTTTAAAGTCAGCACAATAAGGGCGAGAAAAATGAAAAGCTATATAAAAAATTTGCATCAATTTCAGAAGCAGGAAAAATTATATTACCATGAAATTGACAAAATTTCCAGTTGGAAATTTTGAAATATTGACTGAAAAATTGGGAGGGTGGCAATAGTCATAACGTTAGCCTTTGATTTCCCATTACAACAACAAAAATTATGTATATGGTTAAGGAGCTAAGGAGAAGGAAGCATGAGAGTAAAAGATCATTAAAAATAGAGATATTAATTCCTGTACATTTGGACTCCAAATTACTGTCCAATGAAAACACCAGGACTTCAAGGCTCTTAGGAGCCCTCCTTCCTCCTGAAAGAGTTCTGGTTCACCCATGAGCTCTCCTACCTCTCTATTACTCTTCCAGTCCCATTAATTTGGTCATGTGTCCTGCCTGCACCTCTCCTGTTCTTGTGTTGCTTTTCTCTCTGCTGCTCCTACCCACCTGGAGAAAGCCTGGATTTTTCAGATTGTATAAGCATCTCTGATAAAGAACATAAACCTCATTCTTCTGGGCATGGGTATAAAGAACCTTTGAATAACGCCATGGTGATTGCACACCTCTTCACAAGCACAAGCCAACCCCTCAGGTAGAACCCTGGCACTTTAACTTCCCTTCCCCAAGATGAACTTTCTGACTTCTTGGGACAGTCTGAGCCTCCAATACCTTCTTTAATCTCTGCTTGTTCTTGATAATCACAGAATGTTAGCACCCACTAACTATAGATATAGCATTATTATTTCTTCTCTTAGAACTAAGATTTATTGGCTTTTACTCTTATATCATGGGATTACTAAAGTAAATTAACAGAATAAATGTTTACACTTCTCCCCAAACCTACAACCTTGACCATTTCTTAAACACACCTAAACCAACCAGTACTCGTAAACACACACACACACACACCACCCAAGATTTATATAGTGGTGTGCTCTTTGGATCATCTAACATTGATTTGAGACAGCCTATTTAACAGTGTTATGGTTATTTAAAGGAATGTGGCCACGTTAATTGTATAGTTACTTAAGCGATAGGTGCAAAGGTAGTGATTGATCCCATGAGATAATTAAACATAATAATCATGCAACAGTCTTCATCAGAGTTTAAAAGCAGTAGAAATATGAAACCACTTCCACTTGTTCAGCATAGCTCTCAACACTAACTAGCATGAATGCTTGTACACTTCAGTGACTTTCCAAAATAGTCAGTAAAGAACACAAAAACTTTAATATAGTAATAGTTCCTAGAAATATTTCAAAAATTATGTTAATTATAAGAAACAAAACTTGACAAAAAGCACACAAGGAAACCTTAACTTCAAATGATACCTTAAACTCTTACAGTACAAAAATCGAACACTTCCTTGTGTTAAACTCTTCACCTGAGTGTCTTCAATTTACTTCTTCCTATTAGTGTGATTG
This sequence comes from Delphinus delphis, assembly GCF_949987515.2. Taxonomy (NCBI): domain Eukaryota; kingdom Metazoa; phylum Chordata; class Mammalia; order Artiodactyla; family Delphinidae; genus Delphinus; species Delphinus delphis. The sequence goes on along the minus strand of NC_082686.1, from coordinate 121,006,834 downwards.
CAAATCATTTTCAGTTTGTGAAAATCCTTTAAAAATATAATTCTTTAACTTAGGACCATGAAAATACATGAAGCCAATGTCATCAATGGCTCTGAATCCATTAAACTGCTGTTGCAGCCCAAGTCTATCTTCATAGTTAATGATAAATATGTATATAAGTATGGGTATCATTTACCCTTCCAATTGCAATCTCCAGTTAATAGACATGCTGAGCAGTGCATCACACTGTAGAAACCTCAAATAATTATCTGACTCTCTTCATCTCTACTGCACTGATACTGAAAAATTAAGGAATATGTTCTTAGGGCTTCTGCATGGACAGCCCTGATTCAAGGAAGAGGACATCGCAATTGAATGCTAACGGTAATAGCCAAAAAGCCAGAGATAATAAGTGGCAGAGACCAAATTAGTATTCAGCTGCCCAGTTCTCATATCTTTCTTTCCAATATGTTTCAGATATGTCTCATTCAAGGTCAACAGGGAATTTGTGGGCAGAAAAATAAGTGGGAAAGCCAAAGGCCAATAGTCCAGGCTGGGAGTCCCCTGTGCTTCAAAACGTGGCTCATCCTCTCAGAACTCACCTTTGTCATACACTGGCACTATTAAAAGGCAGTAAACACACTCAGCAGTTAATTTTAAGATCTCTTTGAAAGCAGTTCCCACTTTAGGGATGCCAATCAATTGTCTAATAACTAGATAGAAATGGGGCGGGGGGAATAATACATATACCAAACTAGATATCTCTTTTAAGTTACTTCTCATTCATTTTTGACACTTCAAAATCCCCACATAGCTCTCTTTCAAAGCAATGTGATCCCTCTGAGGCTGAGTTATTTGGCAATCTAAGGAATCTTAGCCGATTTTTAGAACTGGAACGTAAGCCCTTGACATCATTGGTATGATACAGCGGTCCTGCTGAGTAATTTAAATTAAAAGTACTTGTCATAACTCTAGCTCAAATTAGTAAACGTGTCCTAATTAAACCACTAGCAGTTCCGGTTTCCAAATTCCTGAGAGTCAAGTATATTTATCCCTAATGCTAGTTTTCTATGACAGAGCAAAAGCCTCGCATGAGCTCTCACCACTTTTTCAAAGAGAATTTTAATTACTTTATTTTTTAAGTGACTGTGAGAGCAAGAAAATCATATTCTCGAATATTTGCCTTTATCTCCTGAAATTGCAAGTAAACATTCTTGTTACTCTCTCTTTCTATTCAAGTTTACAGTTTCAAAAGCAGTCTTTCTGTCTCTAGGTGATGTATAAACGTTTCACTATAAAAACATTCTGGTTTAATCAAAATGAATCAAAAAGAGGGTTTAGCCAAGAATTTTCAGTCCTTCATCAAATGTGGTACTGTCAAGGTTGAAAGGAAGCTCTAATAATCTAATTTTCTGTTCTGAATTCTCAGGCTTTTCTCCCTGAAGTCTGCATGTTTATGTCAGTTTGAATATTCCTGTAATCAGATGACTGTGCAGGAGGGTGTGATTCACCCAAGCCAAGTGATAAAATACCAGCCGTGACTTTGATTCAAATGGAGAAACTGGAAGAAGTAAAGTTTATTTTTTTTTGCATGGAAGAAGTATCAAATAAGGGTGTATTTGATACTGGTAGTTATTTTTAATATTTTTAATTTCATGACGTTTCAGATAGCAAAGTCTGTCATGTAAAACCAAATTATATATGTAGCTTCTGATGGTGCTGCTTTGTTGAAAGGAGGTAACCAGGCAGGCAGTATTCAGACATCTAACAAGTCTATTCTTACTAAGTAACAAGAAACTTAACAAACCTGGATGGCAAAGCCTCTCAGAGTATCCTAACCGCACAAGGCTTCCAGCCTGGCCTTCTACTGGAAATTATAAAATGTATCAGTGACGGTCTACATAAGATTTCTGTCTATAATTTCCTTATCCTGAAGAAAGATAGTCAAGCCCATTGTCAGAAACAAACCACATGTTAGAAGTAATTACAAAAGAGTTAAACTGGAAAAAACATGATGGAGGGCTTCCCTGGTGGCGCAGTGGTTGGGAGTCCGCCTGCAGGGGACACATGTTCGTGCCCTGGTCCGGGAAGATCCCACATGCTGCAGAGCGGCTGGCCAGTGAGCCATGGCCGCTGAGCCTGCGCTTCCGGAGCCTGTGCTCCACAACGGGAGAGGCCACAACAGTGAGAGGCCCGCGTACCGCAAAAAAAAAAAAAAAAAAAGATGGAGAAGGAACTAGAAAATTCTGTAAGCATTTTTGAGGAACATAGATACCCATATCAAAAGATGGCCCATACAAAACAGAAAGAGATCCCTCTCCAAATGGCTACTGTCTCCCTCACAAATATGAGTTTCTTTCACAACTTTTGCTGAATAGCCTGGCATGTGCTAAATTCCTTTTATAAATGTGTCAATATTTAATTCATATACAGGCAAGTAGACATGATTTCTAGATTTTACTCTCATGCAGTAAGTACAGCTTACTACTTACTGTGTCCAACCTAAAGTGAAGATATTCTTGAGAAATTTACATATGATTTTTTTTCCCAACAGAAGACATTCTTTACTAGAAGAAAATTCAAGCTGATTTTTAATGAATAGAATAAATTTTCTCCCTCTATGCTCAATTTAGAATGAAATCCAATATAGAGTTCTTAATTTTTATTCCTTTCCTTCCTCCTTAGGTTTCTTGCTTTTTTCCCTTCCTTCTTCTATAAACACTGCTATGTCCCAAGTATTCCTCTAGATTCTGGAAATTCAAAAGTGAACAAAACGTAAGAAAATCGCTTCCCTGATGGAGCTTAAATCCTTGTAGGATAAACAAACAAACAAAAAACAAGATAAATGAGTAAAATGTAAAGTTAAAAATGAAAAGAGAAGACACATAGGAAGCATTAGATAAGAGTTGAAATTGTAAATTAAATAGCCAAGGAAAGTCTCATTGACTAGATAATATTTGTGTAGGAACCTGCAGCATGGGAGTAAGTGAGATATATTTGAGAAAAGACTACATAGACACAGGCAAGAGCAAATGGAAAAATCCCCAAAGCATGAGCATGCCAGGCTTTCTTAATGCAGAATAAGGTCAGATGGCTGGAACAGAATTAAAAAGATAGCGGTATCAGAGATAAAGTCAGAAAAATACAAGAGGAATACCAGATCATGCTGGCCTTCTAGGTCACTGTAGAGACAACAGCTTTCCTTTGGAGTGAGATGGGAACAGTTGGAGGATTGTGATCAGAGAAGTGACATAATCTGATTTACAATTTAACAGGGTCACTCTGGCTTGTTGAGGATAAAATGAAGGGAGCAAGGGCAGAAGTAAGGAGACCAATGGAAAGGCTCTTGCAGTATTCCAGGCAGGAGACAGGATCTGGGTGAAGGAGGTGGCAATTAAGGTAGTAACTGTTTGGATTCTGTGTATAATCTGAAGGTAGAAATAACAGAATTTGATGCTGGGTTGGGTATGGAAGGTAAAGCAGAAAGAAGGCTAAAAGGACTCTACAATTTGGGGATAAAGTAAATGAAAAAAATAAAGTTGTAATTTACTGCAATAGGGAAGACTTCAGGAGGAATATTTAGGAGAGTGAACGATCAGAAGAACAATTTTAGAGTTGTTCATTTTTTTATCCAGCATAAAATGGAGAGGTCAAGCAGTAGAGTTCAAGGCAGAGAATGGGACTTGGCCCCATGTGATCTGATCATCTGTAAGTTATACAGAGCATTTGTAACATCATAACCTCCTATAGAATGGGAAAGCTACTTGGAAATTTTAGTAACAGTAAAATATTATTTGCATAGAGATGTAAACCATTTTACTTATTCCAATATAGAAAGAAAGATTATCTGAATAATCTTAGGAATCAGAATGACTAACATAAAATTTCCAAAATGTACCATTTAGGCATCATATTCTAAAGCATGCCACTGCAAAGTCTCAAATAGAGGTACAATTTAATTATGTACCATTAGTTTATAATAGAGAGCAAATTTCATCTATTTTTATTCACTTTTCTTCAAAACAGGACTTAATCACTTTTTCAATCATTTTTATCAAGATAGCAATCATCATCCTTTTGGTCAACTTCTACCAGGCCAAAATTTCAGGGTCTAGTCTCATCATAGCTCACAAGAACACTATGCTACAGGAAATAAAGGAGTAACAATACTAATCTAGAACTATGTTTCCTCTTATTAAGAAAAAAGAGTCTCTTATCCAGCAGTTTAAAAAATTATATTGTTTCAGGTCATAGCTTCTAGATACTGTGATATTGATACTCACTTTGGTCCAAATCGTGCAAATGTTCATAGAAGAGTTTAAAAAAGAAAACACCCTGCAAGATAGCAGACTGGGCACCTGTCTTTTCCTCTTAGTCTTCCCTAAACTAATTGGAAGAAAATAAAGAAATACAGATGGAAATAAACTTATGGCATAGATGCAAACAGAAGATATATCCCATTATTGATGAGTGGTTTTGCCTAAGTCTGAAGACGAAAAGTAAATGGGTTTGTATTGATACATCTATTAAAAAGGAAGAAGTTACAACTCAGAATACAGCCACAGAAGAATTTCACCGGGAAACCTTCTTACTGCAGAACCCCAGACACACTTGAGGTTTGGCATGGTTGGATATGAAAATAAGAGTAATGTGTAGTGTAGAATAGTACTCAGAGTAACATACAAGATGGATAAATCAAAACCTAAGCCAAAAACAGTCCTATGAATTTGCACAAGGAAAAATATCCAGGGATTTCAAATTTCACTTCCAAAGAGAAGTATATATATATTTGCATGTGCCCTTTTTCATCATCACTGAATGCTATAAAATAATAGAATAGTTCAAAATTCTGAAAGAAACTAATTTTGTGTCTCAGATTCTATATCTATCTAAACTATCACTCACATGAATAATAATTTAAAGGTAAATAATTTAAAGACTGGTAAGGTCTTCAAAAGGTCTTGGCTCCCACGTGCTTTCTTCACAAAGCAGAAGAGAAATGAAACGATAAGGAAGAAAATATAGATCTAAGCTAGTGGTACAATTCAAAGAGAGCTCAGGAAATTACCTGAGCAGTGAGCAATACAATTAGAAAGCAATTGTTCCAAATTGTACAGAAATCCAAAGGGCTTCCTGAAGGAAGTTTTCAAAAAAAAGTTAAGTTCATTCAATAAATAGTTTAATTTAAAAATTAAGGGCTCTTATGGAAAAAAAATAAGATATATGTAACCGTTATGATGAACAATCATGATATGTGGTTTGTGATAAATAAGCAAATTTACTTGTTCCTACCATCATTTTTAAACTTTTTTTAGCAGGAGCAATCTGCCCGGGTTCCTAGATGAAAACTCCAAAGGGGCCCATAATTTTTTGCTCCTCTAAGTAAGATACTCTTAATGCATGCAAAGCCACATCGTTTTGGTTTATTAATTAAGCTCCCATTATAAGAATTTATCTTTGCATTATTCTTCCCTTAGCCAGTTGGGATTTAATTTAAGCTGGAAGCAGGGGAAGAGCTGACTCCCCAGGCTTCCTTGTTATATTGCCACCACGAGAATCTAAGCAGGAGAGGAGAGCTAAAGGAACAGGGGGAATCCTGACTGATACTGGACTGATGTAAGCTAGCTGCTTACTCTGCGCCAACAGAAGGTTTAAGCTGATTTTTTTTTTCTCTTTAAGCCACTTTTGAGGACTCCCAAGAGATTCCTCCTGAATTCCTCTCTCCTGGGGCTCCATTGTTCTAGATGAATGTCTTTCCATTCCTGGAGGTCACTTGCCCCTGAGCTTCTTGCTATAATTCTGCTGCTGCTTTCTGCTAAAGTCTTCTCACCTCACCAGGCAGCACTGTGGATCAGGACTCAAGAAAACCCTACATCAGTTCTTTTCCCTCATTTTTCCATTGGGTTTACAGAAAACACTGCATCCTTTGTTCCAACAGTTTTCAAGTGCGTGAGAGATGCATTGGAAAAGCATTTCAAATGTTAGAGAGCTCTCCTCTTGCCTTCCACTAAAAATAGTAACTTTGCCTGCTTATACTACCACTCCCTCCACCCCTGCCCCAGTGCTTAGAACATACCTAGACCTGAGGAGACACACAGCAAACTTCACTCACTCAAAAAATTGACTATAGGATATATAATCAATCTTATAAAATTAAATGTTGTTGCATTTCTACAAAAATGATTTTGCTATTGACCTATTTTAGTGTAATTTCATTTGTTTTCTAATAGTCAACTTTTTCATACTACTCAACACTCACCTTGTTAGTTTCAAGATTGGTCACCTGTTTGTGACATAGTTCAGGCATCAGAAGGGTTATTTGAGGCCATGTGTCAAAGTAGGGCGTATCTTTTCTATCTGGAGCTAAAAATCCATAAAACTGAACTAATTTGAATCAAATTTTCCACTAATTGGTCAAAGAAAATGGATAAAGGATTTATGTATTAATCTATTTTTAATCAATCTATTTTATTAAATACATTAATTAATATTTGTCTCCCATAATTAACTCTATATCTCATAGTTATCTAACAGTGACCTACAACTTAAATGATTGAAGAATTATAGTTCTAAAAGATATTTAAGACTATTAACACCAAAAGAAATGCTGGTATATATACTAGAAGGTCAAATAGTAGTTAGCAGAACTGGAAAAACTTAGCTATCTCAGCTTCAGCTCAGTTTTCTTATTACAGCATCCTGATTAATATGTAAAACATATACACACTAATGTTTACTTGGGAAATTGCTCAGAAGATAAAGTAGAATTTTGTAACATTCATTAGATAGAGGCTAGAAGACTTTAGCAATAATTAAAAACGCCCAATTTTAGAAACCAAAAAACCAATAATGCAAAAGTCAAAAGCAAACAAATGATGAATCATTGTAGAGATAGAAATAAAGAAAATGGTTGTGGATCATGAAAAAGAAATAGCTTTAAATGAAAATACACAGAGAAAAGCATGGAGGATTGCAGGGTAGATAAATATTGCAAACTCCACCTCCAGAAATTTAAATAAATGAAATAAAGAAAAAAATCTGCAGAAAGTAGTCTATTCTAGCTCCATTTTATGTATAATTAAAATATGTGAATACTATACAAATTGAGTTTTTCTAAATATTCGTAATTTTTCTAATATTTTATTATTTTTCTTATTCCCTATTGCCCTATAGTAAAGTTCTAAGAATAAATAGATCTTATGTACATGTTTCAATACCAGAAAAAAAGCCTATGGTGGGATTTTATTCCACAATTAACTTTGGGGAGAAGAAAACTTATAGACTTTTTTTTTTTTTTTTGCGGTACGCGGGCCTCTCACTGTTGTGGCTTCTCCCGTTGCGGAGCACAGGCTCCGGACGTGCAGGCTCAGCGGCCATGGCTCACGGGCCCAGCCACTCTGTGGCATGTGGGATCTTCCTGGACCGGGGCACGAACCCACGTCCCCTACATTGGCAGGCGGACTCTCAACCACTGCGCCACCAGGGAAGCCCAACTTATAGACTTTTTGACAAGTGGGGCTGGGCTGTGAAAATTACAGGAAATAGGATTGAACTACAGAAAATTTAAGCTGGAAGCCAGAGATCTACACTCTAGTCCCAATCTACTGATAATTACCTCTATGACTTAAACTAATTATGTCTCCATTCCTCAGTTTACTCATTAATAGACTAGGGGACTGGCATAGATGAAACTTAAGGCCCCCTATGGTTTTATCTTTCAATGATTTTACTCGTGACTGGAGTAATATATGCCATACTAGCCAATGTTAAAACTTACTAACAAAATACTTATTTCAACCTTTCTCAACACACAGGTTAAGTATATATTTGAAGTATATAACATTTTTCTGCAATATATTTTCTACATTTGCAAAAATTGCTATGTTAGACACGTTCTTACTGAAAATAGTTTATCGTGACTTGGTAAGTCCAAGGGAATTTTGCCTTTTTCATTTCCAATTCTCCTTTGTCCTCACCAGTCTCTGCTTATCTTCATCACCTTGACAAAGAGTTTAACTTCTGTTTCTTCTGTCTCATGTAATTGATCTATTAGCTTCCTCCTCCAAGATTTTTAATTTTCAAAATTTTTAATTTTCAAAATTCTGTCATTATTTTTACAGTTTAGATAAGTTTAAAAGATGTTGAAAAAACCCATGAAGTATAAAAGTATCAAGAATTCATTGCCTGTTTCCCAACTTGTCAATGGCACTGGGTAGGACCCATTTCACTGGGCAGTTTTGAAGACTCAATGTGTATGCATGGAAAAGAACATAGCACAGTGAATAACACTCAGCAATAGACATGGTTTTTCCTTTTCTTTAAACAACCAGACAGAAATCCAGTTCTAAAATATGGGATTAGTACCATATCACTGAATTCCCAGAAGTTCAGGAAAAGATAGCTCATAGTATCAGTGTTCTGAAAGATGAACCCTAGACCTGTTAAGGTACAATTCTCATAACTTTTCATATTATTGTCTTCTCCATGATAAGTTTTTATTTGACCTTATTCTCTCATGTAAATAAGGATTGGAAGTTAGAAGGAACATCTCGCCTGTTTCTCGGCTAATTACTAAAGCTTTCTTCATTATCAACCTGGTCTTTAATAACAAAGCAAGACAAATCTTGAGCCTATTTGGCTTGAGCTAATTACCAAGCACTCCTTCCTTTGGTTCTTGTGCAGAGGAGGGCAATAATCAGGATACAGAGCACTGGCTTTTCCTTGGCAGACACTGCCAGCCACAGCAGCCACGAACTGACAAGCCTGAGTCTCGTGGGGGATGGATTTTACCTGACTAGTTGAGCTGAGCCTTGGGACTTCTTAAAAGCAAGCTCCTGCTGTGATTTCTTATAGCAAGCCCAAGAGTTAACCAAAATACCGGAGATTGTCACTACTCACGGGGGCTGTAAAATGTTTCAGTACAAAGGTTCAGTTAGGCTGGGAATTTTCCACATCTTTGCCTGTGCAAGTGACAGTGTTCTGACTTGTCTACAGTTACCAAGGCTGGTAATTAACATTTCAGCTATAGTTAATTTTAAAAAATTGACGAGAAAATGAAAGACTGATTAGCATGACGCCAGTGGACCAACTTGCTCACGAGGAAAGAAAATTTGGTTGAATCTTTTTGGATGAAGCACTGAAAACATTTCCAGCCTCCAAAATTATACTGGAAACAACACATGCAAATGAAGATAGAAGAATTCACAATGATAATTTGTATTTTACACACTTTCACACAAATGTCCCAGAGGCCTCCAAAAACATAAGTTAAATTTCACGGCTCTCTCCAAGGACACACTTATGATCGTTTTTGAAAACAGAGTAAGAAATTGAGACATAAATCAGGAGTGAGCATAAAATTAGTTGGGTCAACTGGGCACATGAAAGGTAAAACTCAGTTTCAAGCTGAGTACTAACTCACATAAATATTTCATCCAATGGTAAAGATAAGAAGGAAAAAAAACATATAAAATTCATTTGCATGTCCTTTTTATGAGGTGCAAGCCTACATTTCAAAGCTTGTCATGCTAAAAATTTATAATTTATAAAAAAATCAAGCAGAAAAAAAACTCTCTTCCTACAGTGTGATCATTTTTTTAATCTATTTCTCCTTCATTTTCTTTCAACAGATATCAAATTGAGCTATCACCATACATAAGGCACTAAGCTGTGATGAAACAAAGTACAATATAAAATGCAACACATACTCTTGAAAACTTTGCCATCCTTTGTATAGAATGGCACCCAAGCAGGGAAAGTAAAAATCACTTCCATATTAGACTGTGATTAAATGTGAAATATATGAAAGGATTGGTATTCACATTGTTCAAAAGAGGGAGATAGTCCCGTGGCTGAAGACATTTCAGGGAGGGTTTTTGAAGGAAGGGGTAATTGAACAGGCCCTCATAAAACAGGAGATAAGGAAAAGAGGTAAAGAATGCAGAGAGTGCTTTACTTCTGTTAAAGAGTAAAACCTAGGGGCAGGTAGAAATGAACCATACATGCTCATAAGACAATAAAAAGACCAGCATGGAAGGTCTGTAAAATAGGCTGGGCAGTTGCAAGTCTGATTATGCCAGGAACTTAAATTTTATATTATAAAGTCCATTGTCCCAATTGCCTATTTTTCAAAGGGGTGTAAAACAAATTCTTGCTTTTACCGTTTTTTTCAAATCAAATAGCCTCAAGGGTCAAACTCTTCCCTTGAATGTTTTTATGCAGAACCAGTATTTCAAATTAATTGTTTCACTACCTGTTCGTGGGGTTTTGCAATGAAGTAATTTCATTTCTCGCATCATATCTCATTCAAGAAAGCCAGGAAAACCCATTAAATCCTAGGTGTCCTAAGAAATTAAGCCCAAGAATATGCATGGAAATATCCACAATGCATATTTTCCACAGGTTCTAGCCCCACACTGGCCACAAACCCAGAAATAGCCCTTGAAAGTGGATAAGAACTAAGATTCCAGAGTCACTCACAACTGAGGTGAGTCCACACTGTCAATTATTACCTGTATGACCTCATGCAAATCACTTAACCTTTTTAAGCCTCCGTGTCATCATCTGCTAAATGGGGATACGACAGTCTCTCGTTCTTAAAGTTGTTCATTCACTTATTATTTTTCAACAAATATTTATCGAGCACCTACAGTGTTAGGGTCTGTCCCAGGCACTGGGGACACCCTAGTGAATATGGCAGACAAGGATGTTTGGGAGGTTTAAATAGAATAATACCTTTCATGCATTTGGCAAAATACCTAAAAAATAATGAATAATTGATAAATGTTAGTATTGAAACTATTATGAACACTTTGCCACATACTTTATGAATTTGGGTTACCCTAGCCTCAGATTTCTTATCTTTCAATCAAGAAAATTAGAACATAGGACTTCTAAAACCCTTTCTAGCTTCCACATGCTATTAGTCTATAGCTGGTAAGCTCTCTTGAGTCTTCTGGGAGACACCAGAAAAGAAAAACAGGGGGCAGGTGGGTTGAATGAAAAAAGAAATAATCCTGATTCATAGAAGCAGAAAGTTGTAAGTCAATGCTATGGGTTTTTTGGTACTATTTCCTTTTATATTAAAAAATAAAAGTATACCACTATTAAATCGGAATAGCCACAAAGATTGAACGTGATAGTGTAGGCAATACAGTCACGTTTGGTAGGCTTTTCTTTATGATCATTACTTTGTTTTTGTTTAAAAAATTGGGTGGACATAGAATAATTTCTTGGAAGTCTCTGCATGGCAGATAGCCAGATTGTGGGATAGTTGGTCCAATTACAGGTTCTAGATTAGCAGCCAATTCATAGTCAATCAACGTTTATATGTGGCAAACTGTACCAAGGGAATTTGGTGGTCTTGTATGGAGACCGTCATCTGAAGTGTCAAGCACAGCAGGACTTAAGTGAAGAGTGTTCTTTTAATCTGCAAGTGGAGCTTTAGTAAAACATTCAGAAAATCTGTTTCAAGCCAACCAGTTAATTGATTAGTCACTTGGTGAAAAGTTGTTGTTATTTGTTCAGCATTAGACCTTGAATCAGTAACACAGACATTAATTTATGAAGCAAAACATGAAGAATCAAAGGAACTTCACACGTGACTCACCTTCCTTTTAGAATGTGAAGTAGGATAATAAAAATAGTAATAATAGAACTTATCATTTCCTGAGGGAATGTTAAGCTAAGAAGTTTACTTACAGAATTTTACTTAATGCTCACAGTAACCCAATGAGCTAAGCATTATTCTTTTTGTATTTCAGGTGAGGAAGTGACTCATAAAATTTCAGTAACTTTCCCAAGGTCACAAAGCAAGTAAGCAGCAGATGGAGCCTGAAAACTGTGACTCCTCTTTGTTTGTGACAGATGCCAGAAGACTGTACTGGAAACTCTTTAGGTATAAAAGTGATTCAAGAGAATATAAATGAGTCATCCCTGGACTTCTTAGCAAAGAAACCTTCATTTTCTGCATTTGCATTTCAAAAGACTACATGATAAAGAAATCATTTGCTATTGCTAGATAAGTGCTTCTTCAAGCAAGAAGTTCAGAGCCCATTAAAAAAAAGAAAGAAAGAAAATGTACTAGTGGTCATTTACTCTCTATATTAGACAGCCTCAAAAGACACAAAGTTCTGTCACTAAAAGCAGACTGCCCAGTATTACTGCAATCTCCAAGAGTTTGCATTTTAAATGAAAGAGTTGCCTCTTTGACATAAATCAAGGTATTCCATACGTTTATAAAAAAGGGAAAGCCTTGTTTTATTTATGTCCATATTGTTAATAATTTTCTGACATATTCTGGAATGTGCATATTTCATTTTTCTATTTTCCCCACTAGAATTTACTTCTCTTGGAGTAGAGATTTTTGTCTTCTTTTTCAGTAACCTCAGGGCTCAGAAGAGGTCTTGGCATGTAGGTATTCAGCATAAATTTGTTAATTAATAAATGAATGAATAAATTAACATGACTGTAAGTGGGTTGAAGAAAAATGCAATCCAATTTCTTTTTAGTGTGTCTTGAAACTGTCACACAACTCAGGAGCCAAATTCCTCTGAACCAGTCATCTCACCTGCTAATCTGAAGGGTTTACATTTTCATAATATCTAGGATGAATATAATACTATTACAAGTACTTCATTCTTTAGGAAATCAGAGAAGCTAGGAGTCTAAAAGGATTGCTATGATCTAGACTCCATCAAGAATTCCAATTCTAATGTTTCCTACTTCAAAGCCTTCCCTTTAGAGGTCTGTATATAGTGTATGATCTATTTGGTTTCAAAAACAAGTGGTAACAGGTTAGCACCCAAATAGCTTAATCAATCCCAGGGAAGATTTCTTATTTTTCGTTTCATCCTGTTGGTTTTTCCTGAGAAGGCTTCAGAGTGGTCATATTGCTGCTGGAACTCCCTTAAACTACTCCTTAAAGACAACTACCAAGATGATTTGTGTGGCAACCTGCATATTTGTCTTCTTATCTTCCAAGGGACCAAACTTTAACCATTAGAGTAACTTAGTCCTTTGGCATTTGGGAAGTTACTATGATGGGAGCTCTGTTTTCCCTCTCCCTTAATTTCTGCTTCAACCTCTTTAATAAGAACTTCCAGCTTGTTAGAATTGTTGGGAATGAACCATCAGCCCTCTTTGTACCTCCTTCTCTCCCTCCTATCCTAGAGAATAGTAGTGACTATATAAATGAAGGTAATGCTTGCTGCCGTAACAAGTAAACCTTCAACTTTCAGTGGCTTAGCACAATAGAAATTTCAATTTCATTCACATAACAGTTCAATGCTGTTGGTCCTGGCTGGAGGTGATGGTATTTTATGTGTTGATTTAAGGACATAGACTCCTTCCATGTGTGATGGCATATTTCTTAGGGTCTTGAAACCCTTGGTATACAATTAGCCAATGAGAAAAGGAAAGAGAAGATGAAGAATGCACAACTTAGTCCAGAAGTGACATATATCCTTTCTACTGATATTCCACTAGCAAAAAGACAGTCATATGATCACAGCTAGAAGCAAGGGGTAGGTTGGAACAAATAGCCTTTGGCTGGGAACTTTTCCAATGAAAACTCCACCATAAGGAAGGCATACAAATTTTGTTGCTGTTGTTGTTTTTGACAGATGACATGCCTTCTGCCACAGTGAGACTGAGGAGGGTGTATTGCTGGGTTACAGGTGTCTGTTTGCAAGGGCCTTGTCTCTCTTTCTCTTTGACTCTTTGTCTTTGGAACTACCCACTTCGGATTCTCTTCCATCCTGTGGCCAGCCCCCCAGAACAGACTCTTCCCCTGCACAGGAGGCCTACAGTTGTCCAGTTGCCCTATCTGTGACTGGGTGAATAAGTTCAATTCATAGGGAACTTAGAACAAGGGGCCCATTTTGGCCTCAAATTCAAGCTCATTGTACCATCCAGCTTTACCAGCAATATACTTGATATTTTTCTAAGTTTCTATTTGAAGAATTATTTTTGTATTTTTAAAAAATTAATTAATTTTTATTTTTGACTGCATTGGGTCTTCATTGCTGTGCGCAGGTTTTCTCTAGTTGTGGTGAGCAGGGGCTACTCTTGGTTGCAGTGTGTGGGCTTCTTGTTGCGGTGGCTTCTCTTGTTGCAGAGCACTGGCTCTAGGCATGGGCTTCAGTAGTTGTGGCACACGGGCAGGTAGATAGATAAAATTAATAGACAAACATACTTCATATTGGCTCAAAACTGGTAGCAGAAAAGGGGCAAGAGCACAACAAACCCCATAATTATGTTAGGGGATACTCAAATTTATCTTAAGATAAATTTGTAATATGGTACTAATCCCACATTACAAAAAATATGTAAACATTTTAAAAATAAAAATATTAAATCCTTAAAATTCCAAATAATCTGAATTCTTAAAATTTAAATAGGCTTCCAAAAGTAAACATAAAATCTCAAATAGAAAATAAATATCTAATAGGCAAATAATTTGATTCCTTTCAACTCGGTGCCAGCCATTGTTCAATCTCCTTGGTGGGTTTTCTAACAGGCCTCCCCCTGGCTCTCTAAACTTCAGGGACCTACCTCTGCAGAGTGCACTAGCCCCCACCTATGTGTGGATCGTGCACTCAACTTATTTTTCTGTCATGCTTCAATATCAAAGTCAGTACTGGGTGGTCTTTCAAAGTGTTCTGGGTGGGAATTCAAGGAGAAAAAGGCAAAGGTCTCTAAGGAAGCAGTTGGGTGGCCTGGCATCAAAGACAGAAGCAGACTGCAGAGACATCCAAGCAACCAATATTTCCTGGTGATCCATTCAAATACTGCCACAGACTTAGCACAGTGGCACAGCTCTGGGTGGGCTTTCACACAAACTACTTTTAATTGGCTGAGAAGAAATGGGCTTACTCTAACCCAAGTATGAATGAGATGTTATGCGTGAGTTAGAAAAAACATTTTAAGGCATTTGTGGCCTCTTCTCTCTCTTGGCTCTTGTACAGTCAGTTTTCATTCATAGATAAAGAATCACAAGTAAAATCTCATTATTGGTTTGTAACTTCTCTGCTGATATGGAGTCATTTTTGACCTGATCATTTAGCTGGTATTTTCTTCTCTTTTTTTCCCTACAATAACAATGCTTAAAGCTAATTAAATAAAGATCTGAATACAATCCCATTCTATTTTTCTTCTGACAGGAGAATCTTCAAATATAATATAAAAGCAATGTCTATACCCTTAAGACTGAATAGAGTGAACTCACTAATGTCAAATTGTGGGTTTATCAAAAAAATTAATTAGAAACCTGCTGGTTATTTGGTAATTATTTGAACAGTAGTTCACTAGTGAAAAAAAAAGATAAAAAGGAGGGTGTTACTATATTACCTATATCCCAATCTAACGCTCATTTTATTTTAATTTGTAGAGTTTGAATGAAGAATCAGAAAAGCTCAACAACTGCCTTGTTAATTGATTTCTATCAGTCTTTATATGCAACAATTTAGTAGATTACTGCATAAGAACTGAGTACATTATGGAGTTCCCCAGGTTGCCAACCTCTAAAGAGTGGTAAAATTTTATACCATCATCATTTTAAGGGGTCACTTTTCTTTTTTTCTTTTTTTTTTTTAGGGGGTCTCTTTTCTGGTTTGTAAATCTCTGTGTAATACAATTGGGTGAGAAGTCAAGTAATGGTTTTTTTCTTGATTTTCTAGAAATGACGATTAAAGTCTGTTGCTAAGAAAATAAAAAATAAACATACTCGGGACCACATATTGTAAGTTTAAAGACCCTCCCCCTATTGTGGTCAGCTCCCTCTGGTCAAGGCTTACAGAAGGACACTGATACAGCCACCACAGCCCATTCCTCTGGTCCCTCGGAGAGCAAGAGCATGTTAAACTTTGAGGAGTAGCACCTCTTTCTCAATAGACTGACATGAGAGAGGAGAGGTGACATTAGATTTGGGATCCCACACCCCTTCCTACAAAATTGAAGACTAGACCATCTACTTTACCATCAAAACCTCAGAAAATAGTAACTGTCTTTGGTTTTAAAATTACATAGTATCTAAACTAGCATCCTTGAAATTGCTGGTGTATGGGGACATGCAGGAGGAAGATGCTGTGCTGAGAGAAGTGCTCAGGAGCTGGGAAAAGGAGAGAGATCAGCCTGCATCCCAACCACATGGCTGGATAAGAATAATTGAATAGGGATCGATATTCAATATCCTGTGACAAACCATAATGGAAAAGAATATGAAAAAGAATATATGTATGTATAACTGAGTCACTTTTCTGTACAGAAGAGAAAAACACAACACTGTAAATCAACTATACTTCAATAAAATTTTTATAAAAAGAATAACTGAATGTCCCATGAATCAAGTGAAAACTGTCTGAATGTAAATCACCTTGCCAATAACAAGCCCAAGAGGACTGACCACTGGATAGGAAGATCTCAGCAGCAAGAGCCTGTAGAGATACACAGCCAACTCATGGAGAGGAAATAGAGCTGGAAAAGGCAGAATCGGACCCCCATATCCTACTTCAGGTAACCCAAGGAGAAGTCTTTATAGGGTCCTTGGAAGAAACTGCAAGGTGCACCAATGAGAGCTGGCATTGGATGTCAGTCACACAGAACCAAAGAGCTTTCAGTCACAATTAGATTGAGAATATGTAAAAACCAAAGTGGAAGAGGGCAGCCACCTCCTCAGGAGTAGTCATAGAGGAAGCAGCATCTATTTTCCTCTCACTGTTTCCCATACTGCCTTCAGAGGAGGAAGTGAAGGAGATTGGGTTGTGAAGGAGATCATGCCCTCCATCTCACCCCAGGTCACTAGAGCCTCTGATCTAACCCCTTGGGATGGGTGAATGTATGGAAAGTGGGATTTAGGTTAACATGGATTTGTTAAATGGAATACTACTTTCTCTGAAAAGGCTAGTCTCCAATATAGAAAGAGCTCCTAAGAAAAAAGACAGCCTCATCCACCATAACACAGGCACCAGTCCCCTCCACCAGGAAGCGTACACAACGCACTGAACTGAAAATACCCACTGGGGAGAGACACCAAAAACAACAGGAACTACGAACCTGCAGCCTGCAAAAAGGAGACCCTAAACACAGTAAGTTAAGTAAAATGAGAAGACAGAGAAATACACTGCAGCTGAAGGATCAAGGTAAAAACCCACCAGACCCAAGCTTCCCTGGTGGCGCAGTGGTTGAGAGTCCACCTGCCGATGCAGGGGACATGGGTTTGTGCCCTGGTCTGGGAAGATCCCACATGCCACGGAGCAGCTGGGCCTGTGAGCCATCGCTGCTGAGCCTGTGCGTCCAGAGCCTCGGCTCTGCAACGGGAGAGGCCACAACAGTGAGAGACCCGCATATCACCAAAAAATAAATAAATAAATAACCCCACCACACCCAACAAATAAAGAGGAAATAGGCAGTGTACATGAAAAAGAATTCAGAGTAATAATACTAAAGATGATACAAAATCTTGGAAATAGAATGGAGAAAATACAAGAAAAGTTTACCAAGGACCTAGAGGAGCTAAAGCACAAACAAACAATGATGAACAACACAATAAATGAAATTAAAAATTGTCTAGAAGGAATCAATAGCAAAATAACTGAGGCAGAAGAATGCATAAGTAACCTGGAAGATAAAAAAGAGGAAATAACTACTGTAGAGAAGAATAAAGAAAAATAATTGAAAGAATTAAGGACAGTCTCAGAGACCTCTGGGACAACATTAAATGTACCAACATTCAAATTATAGGGGCCCCAGAACAAGAGAAAAAGAAAGGGACTGAGAAAATATTTAAAGAGATTATAGTCGAAAACTTCCCTAATATGGGAAAGGAAGTAGTCAATCAAGTCCAGGAAGTGCAGAGAGTCCCGTACAGGATAATTCCAAGGAGAAAAACACCAAACACATACTAATCAAACTATGAAAAGTTAAATACAAAAAAAAAATATTAAAAGTATCAAAGGAAAAGCAACAAATAACATACAAGGGAATCCCCATAAGGTTAACAGCTGATTTCTCAGCAGAAACTCTGCAAGCCAGAAGGGACTGGCAGAACATATTTAAAATCATGAAAGGAAAAAACCTACAACCAAGATTATTCTACCCAGCAAGGATGTCATTCAGATTCAACAGAGAAATTAAAAGCTTTACAAACAAGCAAAAGCTAAGAGAATTCAGCACCACCAAAGCAGCGTTACAACAAATGCCGAAGGAATTTCTCTAGGCAGGAAACACAAGAGAAGGAAAGACTTACAAAAACAAACCCAAAAGAATTAACAAAATGGTAATAGGAATATACATATTGTTAACTACCGTAAATGTCAATGGATTAAATGCTCCAACCAAAAGACACAGATTGGCTGAATGGATACAAAAGCAAGACTTATATGCTGTCTACAAGAGACCCACTTCAGACTGAGGGACACATAGAGACTTAAAGTGAGGGGATGGAAAAAGATATTCCACGCAAATGGAAATCAAAAGAAAACTGGAGTAGAAATTCTCATATCAGACAAAAAGGACTTTAAAATAAAGACTATTACAAGAGAAAAACAAGGATGCTACATAATGATCAAGGGATCAATCCAAGAAGAAGATATAACAATTGTAAATATTTATGCACCCAACATAGGAGCACCACAAAACATAAGGCAAATGCTAACAGCCATAAAAGGGGAAATTGAAAGTAACACAATGATATTGGGGGACTTTAACACCCCACTTTCACCAATGCACAGATCATCCAAAATGAAAATAAATAAGGAAACACAAGCTTTAAATGATACATTAAACAAGATGGACTTAATTGATATTTATAGGACAGTCCATCCAAAAAAAACAGAATACACTTTCTTCTAAAGTCCTTATGGAACATTCTCCAGGATAGACCAAATCTTGTGTCACAAATCAAGCCTTGGTAAATTTAAGACAATTGAAATCACATCAAGTACTTTTTTGACCACAATGCTATGAGACTAGATAAAAATTACAGGGAAAAATCTGTAAGAAATACAAACCCATGGAGGCTAAACAACACACTACTTAATAACCAAGAGATCACTGAAGAAATCAAATAGGAAATCAAAAAATACCTAGAAACAAATGACAATGAAAACAAAATGACCCCAAACCTATGGGATGTAGCAAAAGCAGTTCTAAGAGGGAAGTTTATAGCAATATAATCCTACCTTAAGAAACAAGAAACGTCTCAAATAAACAACCTAACCTTAGAGCTAAAGCAATTAGAGAAAGAAGAACAAAAAAAACCCAAAGTCAGCAGAAGGAAAGAAATCATAAAGATCAGATCAGAAATAAATGAAAAAGAAATGAAAGAAATGATAGCAAAGATCATAAAACTTAAAGCTGGTTCTTTGAGAAGATAAACAAAATTGATAAACCATTAGCTAGACTCATCAAGAAAAAAATGGAGCAGACTCAAATCAGTGGAATTAGAAATGAAAAAGGAGAAGTAACAACTGACGCTGCAGAAATACAAAGGATCATGAGAGATTACTACAAGCAACTCTATGCCAATAAAATGGACAACCTGGAAGAAACTGACAAATTCTTAGAAATGCAAAACCTTCCGAGTCTGAACCAGGAAGAAATAGAAAATATGAAAAGACCAATCACAAGCACTGAAATTGAAACTGTGATTAAAATCTTGCAACAAACAAAAACCCAGCACCAGATGGCGTCACAGGTGAATTCTATCAAACATTTAGAGAAGAGCTAACACCTATCCTTCTCAAGCTCTTCCAAAACATAGCAGAGGGAGGAACACCCCCAAACTCATTCTACGAGGCCACCATCACCCTGATACCAAAACCAGACAAAGATGTCACAAAGAAAGAAAACTACAGGCCAATATCACTGATGACCATAGATGCAAAACTCCTCAACAAAATACTAGCAAACAGAATCCAACAGCACATTAAAAGGATCATACACCATGATCAAGTGGGGTTTTTTCCAGGAATGCAAGGATTCTTCAATGTATGCAAATCAATCAATGTGATACACTATATTAACAAATTGAAGGAGAAAAACCATACGATCATCTCAATAGACGCAGAAAAAGCTTTCAACAAAATTCAGCATGTATTTATGATAAAAACCCTGCAGAAAGTAGGCATAAGGGGAACTTTCTTCAACATAATAAAGGCCGTATATGACAAACCCACAGCCAACATCATCCTCAATGGTGAAAAACTGAAACCATTTCCACTAATATCAGGAACAAGACAAGGTTGCCCACTCTCACCACTCTTATTCAACATAGTTTTGGAAGATTTAGCCACAGCAATCAGAGAAGAAAAAGAAATAAAAGGAATCCAAATCAGGAAAGAAGAAGTAAAGCTGTCACTGTTTGCAGATGACATGATACTATACATAGAGAATCCTAAAGATGCTACCAGAAAACTACTAGAGCTAATCAAGAATTTGGTAAAGTAGCAGGATACAAAATTAATGCACAGAAATCTCTTGTGTTCCTATACAGTAATGATGAAAACTGTGAAAGAGAAATTAAGAAAACACTCCCATTTACCACTGCAACAAAAAGAATAAAATATCTTAGAATAAACCTACCTAAGGAGACAAAAGACCTGTATGCAGAAAATTATAAGACACTGATGAAAGAAATTAAAAGATGATAAAAATAGATGGAGAGATATACCATGTTCTTGGATTGGAAGAATCAACGTTGTGAAAATGACTCTAGTACCCAAAGCAATCTACAGATTCAATGCAATCCCTATCAAACTACCACTGGTATTTTTCACAGAACTAGAACAAAAAATTTCACAATTTGCATGGAAACACAAAAGACCCCGAATAGCCAAAGCAATCTTGAGAAAGAAAAACAGAGCTGGAGGAATCAGGCTCCTGGACTTCAGACTATACTACAAAGCTACAGTAATCAAGACAGTATGGTACTGGCACAAAAACAGAAATATAGATCAATGGAACAGGATAGAAAGTCCAGAGATAAACCCACACACATATGGTCACTTTATCTTTGATAAAGGAGGCAAGAATATACAGTGGAGAGAAGATAGTCTCTTCAATAAGTGGTGCTGGGAAAACTGGACAGCTAGCTACATGTAAAAGAATGAAATTAGAACACTCCATAACCCCATACACAAAAATAAACTGAAAATGGGGTAAAGACCTAGATGTAAGGCCAGACACCACCAGACTCTTAGAGGAAAACATAGGCAGAACACTCTATGACATAAATCACAGCAAGATCTTTTTTCACCCACTCACTAGGGAAATGGAATAAAAACAAAAATAAACAAATGGGACCTAATGAAACTTAGAAGCTTTTGCACAGCAAAGGAAACCATAAACAAGACAAAAAGACAGCCCTCAGAATGGGATAAAATATTTGCAAATGAAGCAACTGACAAAGGATTAATCTCCAAAACATGCTAGCACCTCATTCAGCTCAATAGCAAAAAAACAAACAACCCAATCCAAAAATGGGCAGAAGACCTAAATAGACATTTCTCCAAAGAAGATATACAGATGGCCAACAAACACATGAAGGAACGCTCAACAACATTAATCATTAGAGAAATGCAAATCAAAACTACAATGAGATATCATCTCATACTGGTCAGAATGGCCATCATCAAAAAATCTACAAAGAATAAATGCTGGAGAGAGTGTGGAGAAAAGGGACCCTCTTGCACTGTTGGTGGGAATGTAAGTTGATAGAGCCACTATTTAGAAGAGCATGGAGGAGGTTCCTTTAAAAGCTAAAAATAGAACTACCTTATGACCCAGCAATCCCACCACTGGGCATATACCCTGAGAAAACCATAATTCAAAAAGATTCATGTACCAAAATGTTCATTGCAGCTCTATTTACAATAGCCAGGAGATGGAAACAATCTAAGTGTCCATCATCGGATGAATGGATAAAGAAGTTGTGGCACATATGTACAATGGAATATTAGCCATAAAAAGGAACGAAATTGAGTTATTTGTAGTGAGGTGGATGGACCTAGAGACTGTCATACAGAGTGAAGTAAGTCAGAAAGAGAAAAACAAATACCACATGCTAACATATATATATGGAATCTAAAAAAGAAAAAGGAAATGAAAAATAAATGGTCAGAGAAACCTAGGGGCAAGATGGGAATAAAGATGCAGACCTACTAGAGAATGGACTTGAGGATACAGGCAGGGGGACGGGTAAGCTGGGACAAAGTGAGAGAGTGGCATGGACATATATACACTACCAAACGTAAAATAGATTGCTAATGGGAAGCAGTCGCATAGCAGAGGGAGATCAGCTCCATGCTTTGTGACCACCTAGAGGGATGGGGTAGGGAGGGTGGGAGGGAGACACAAGAGGGAATAGATATGGGGACATAGGTATATGTATAACTGTTTCACTTTGTTATAAAGCAGAAACTAACACACCATTGTAAAGCAATTATACTCTAATAAAGATTTAAAATAAAAAAAAAGAAAAGCCCAGAAATAAATCCACACACATATGGTCACCTTATCTTTGATAAATGAGGCAAGAATATACAATGGAGAAAAGACAGCCTCTTCAATAATTTGTTCTGGGAAAACTGGACAGCTACGTGTAAAACAATGAAATTAGAACACTCCCTAACACCATACACAAAAATAAACTCAAAATGGATTAAAGACCTAAATGTAAGGACAGACCCTATAAAACTCTCAGAGGAAAACTTAGGCAGAACACTGTATGACATAAGTCATAGCAAGATGCTTTTTGATCCACCTCCTAGAGAAATGGAAATAAAAACAAAAATAAACAAATGGGACCTAATGAAACTTAAAAGCTTTTGCACAGCAAAGGAAACCATAAACAAGACAAAAGGACAACCCTCAGAATGGGTGAAAATATTTACAAATGAAGCAACTGACAAAGGATTAATCTCCAAAATATACAAGCAGCTAATGCCGTCCAATATCAAAAAACAATCAACCCAATCCAAAAATGGGCAGAAGACCTAAATAGACATTTCTCCAAAGAAGATATACAGATTGCCAACAAACACATGAAAGGATGCTCAACATCACTAATCATTAGAGAAATGCAAATCAAAACTGCAATGAGGTATCACGTCACACCAGTTAGAATAGCCATCATCAAAAAATCTACAAACTATAAATGCTGGAGAGGGTGTGGAGAAAAGGGAACCCTCTTCCACTGTTGGTGGGAATGTAAATTGATACAGCCACTATGGAGAACAGTATGGAGGTCCCTTAAAAGACTAAAAATAGAACTACCATTCCACCCAGCAATCCCACTACTGGGCATATACCCTGAGAAAAACCATAATTCAAAAAAGTCATGTACCAAAATGTTCATTGCAGCTCTATTTACAATAGCCAGGACACGGAAGCAACCTAAGTGTCCATCGACAGATGAATGGATAAAGAAGATGTTGCACATATATACAATGGAATATTATTCAGCTCTAAAAAGGAATGAAATTGAGTTATTTGTAGTGAGGTGGATGGACCTAGAGACTGTCATACAGAGTGAAGTAAGTCAGAAAGAGAAAAACAAATACCATATGCTAACACATATGTATGGAATCTAAAAAAAAAAAAAATTGGTTCTGAAGAACCTAGGAGCAGGACAGAAATAAAGACGCAGACATAGAGAATGGACTTGACATGGGGAGTGGGAAGGGTAAGCTGGGACGAAGTGAGAAAGTGGCATGGACATATATACACTATCAAATGTAAAATAGCTAGTGGGAAGCAGCCGCATAGCAGAGGGAGATCAGCTCAGTGCTTTGTGTCCACCTAGAGGGATGGGATAGGGAGGGTGGGAAGGAGAAACAAGAGGGAGGGGATATGGGGATATATGTATATGTATAGCTGATTCACTTTATTATACAGCAGAAACTAACACAACACTGTAAAGCAGTTATATTCCAATAAATATGTTAAAAAAAAGAAAAATTAAAAAAATGGACCCTTAAACATATGAAAAGATACAGTATCTGACTATATGTATCCAAAAAATTGGCCAATTGAGAAAATTTAAATAATGGCTGGACACTAGACAATATTAGAGAATTATTTTTAACTTTCTGTATTTCCATAAAAATTTTCCTAATTTCCATAACATTTCCAAAAGTGTAATTATTTATTTTCTTGGAGTGATAATGGCATGTAATGTTCTTATTCTTAGAGATGCATTTTATATGTTTTAGGAAAACAATGCCATAGTATGTACAACTTAGTTTTAAATAGTCAGCATATATGTATAGATATGCAATTATGTATATTTATACATAATTAATATGCATATATAATTCATGAAGATAAATGGAAAATACATGGTAATCCCTGTATTCTTTATACTTCTTTATACTTTGTATGGGTTTGCATGTTTCCAAGACATAGAGTTGGGAAAGAACATATAGTCTAAGTTTTATATCTTGCTATGAGACCAATTAAAAACAGGAAGTTACTGAAGAATTTTGGAATCAGTCAGAGACCATAAATGGTGCCAGATACTCAGACAAAGAAAAAAAGCATTCTATCAATTGGGCACAGTTAGTGACAATTACTGGAAGAATAAAACTAATCCATGTTTGTACCCCAAAGAAAGGGACTGTTCACCGTATTCTTTACGTGTGGACTACTGACCCTTTAAGGGGCCTCTGTGGCATCAATTTAAAAATGTTATCGTCTAATTCCTCTCTGCCAGGATCACACTAGGACTAAATGACTCTAGAGAAAGGGCAGGTTCTTCGGAGTTCATAGTGGCCAAGTCTAACTTAAATTGTCAGTAGAAGAAAGAGCAATGCAGTTTCATTAAACAGTATAAAGTTATCATAATTCAGTCTCCAATGAATCCAACATAGTGGAAATGGATTACCTAGGAAAATGAAAACTAAGAAAATAGAATGGGATGTGCCTGGCCTGAGACTGCAGTGCTCCGTCCATCTTTTTACTTACCCTGCTCCGAGCTCTAAATCAGGGGCCGGGCCTATGGCTGCCTTTCCTGGGCTCCTAGGTTTCAACCAAGGGAAGACTTTGGAAAGAAAGTAGAGGATAAGGGGGAGGGAGCAAGGAGCCAGGGTGTTTATACCCTCTTCGCTGGCTGTCTGGGTTCTCCCACAGCAGCTGAGTGTCCTCAGTGGATCCAGCCTCCACCAGTAAGGCCTCTGGGGTTGCAGCTCCCAGCACGAGTACAGAGCCCCCAGGCTCTGCTCACACCTCTTCCCTTTTCCCCTCTAACTCAGGGGCTGCTGGAGCCCACTGCTGCTCCCAATTTCAGGGCTGTCTCCCCATTCCCTGCTAGTGTCTCAATTCCTATATTTCCTCTTTAAATTATCTATTTATAACTTCCCTATGTTTTAAATATACAGAATCATTTTTTTCTACTCGGACCCTGACTGATTCAGGATGTGAGAAGGAAGTAAGAGGTAAAAAAAAAGGAATGAATTTGGGCACAGTCATATATGAAGACACACACAATAGATAGAGAATGGCAAATATTCTGAGTATTAATCAATATATACCAGTCTCTTCTAAAGAACATATAACCTATTTTTTTAACTTTCGAGTCTGACTTTGTTGCCAAATCTCATCAGTTGTAACAATAGTATAATGGTTAAGAACATAAATTCTAGAGCTAGCAAACCTGGATTTAGTCTCAGCTTTACCACTAGTAGCTCTGTAACTCTAGGTAAGTTATTTAACGTCTCTGCCTTAGTTTTCTCGTCTGCAAAATGGGAGTAATAATAGTATCTACTTCTTACGGAGTTAAAACATGTACAAAGTAAGCACTCAATAAATATTCATTAATACATTATTTATTTATATGTTTATTTTTATATTGCAAAAGTTTGAACTGATTACTACTTGCTATATTACCTTCTCCATAAAATTACATTCATGTCAGGTCACAGATTTCAAACTACCTTCATATGTATGGCTTCATTCTACCCAACAATCTAGTTGAGGTGGCTAGCATAGGCTTTATCATCCCAGTTTTACAGATGGTAAAACTGAATCTACAAGAAATCACCAGCAAGAAGATAGAAGCAAGATCAAAACCTAAGCCTTCTGACTGATAGCTCTGAATTTTTGAGGGACATCATTAATGAATGGTTCTTCAGATTCTACCCGGCTTACGTTTGACACATTTTTTAACCTTGTATGGCAAAAATAGCATGTAAAGCGTGAAAGACGTTTAAAAGCCAATTACTAGAAATATTCCTGTTGGTGTTATTATTATGACTGATACAATTTTTTATAGAAAAGAAGACCTACATATATATTTACTATATCAGGGGAAAAAAGAAAACAATTTGGAGAATAATCAGTTATAAAATTAACAAAGCAGGTAAAAAAGAATTACGAACTAGCCACTCTATGATTTGAAATCATGTCTTTAACCCTGAATTTTAAGCATCTATAAGGAAGATTGACAGTTCAGGAGACACCATACTAGAAGGAAAAGAGAAATGTAGGTGGAAGATAATTCATTAGCTCTATTACCTCAGGTTAATTCAGTGTAATGAGTTATTTTAATTCATCGTTGTTTCCAAGGAAACAATGGTTGACTCATCTCACAGTTTAATATCTTGAAATCACATATACTATTTTATACATGACATGGACATAATAGTTCTTGCTCTACAATTCATCCATGTACTTAACTCCCACACAGTATACACCTTGATAGCAGTATCCATTTTCAGTAAAACTGATTTTAACCTGAATTATTACCTAATGTTTTAGGTCTTTTCTTATTAGTTTCAGTGATCCAATGTCAAAAATAAAACCGTAGCTACCATGGAAGTGGGGTGCTACTGGAGGTATAAAACAAGGACTTGTCAAGATATGTTCAGAAGTTAATTGAATTCTCCAGGTGCCTTGCTTTATAAGGCTGCCGAATCTCTTATCTTGGAATATTAGACGCATTAGTAAAAAATAAAATAAAAGCAAAACAAAACCAAAGAGAAATGAAGTACATTTAAACATGCCACTTGCCAGGAGACACCCCTTTTCCCAAACCCCTTTCCATTGCCCACCTAAAATTCTACTCCTCTTATGTTACCTGGCTCCCAGAATGCTGATAATTAGGTCTTTACCCCACAGAAAAATCTGGAAAAATCTAACAACCTCAGATGAAAGTCCTAAAATTCTGATATCATAAGTGTCCCAAAGGAAAGCCTCAACCACATTACGCTGCAATGAAACTTAGAGTCAGAAGCAATCAGAGGCTTTCACTATTCTTGACCATGTGCAGAGAACCAGCAATTAGCACACACTTTGGGAAAGCCTCTAACATAAGAGGTAGAGACAAAAGCAAATACAGAGGGACAGATGGGACAGAGACGATGAATGGAAAGAAAACTATTTAATGTTCTTCCATAAATAGGAAAGATGATAAACCATAAACTAGGAATACAGTGTTATAAAAAGGAATATCCAGGGGAATAAAAAGAAGCTCTCAGTGATTAGAAATACAATAGCAGAAATGAAAAAACTTTATAGAGGCGCTGAAAGTTGGAGTCAAATTAATGTCCGACCGAAAAAGAAAGAGGACCAGTCTGGGAGATGTTACTTCCAGACAATGGAAGTTCCAAAAAGAGACAACAGAGGAAACCGAGGGGAGGTAATCATCAAAGAATTAATTCCAGAGTATTTCCCACAACTGAAGGATATCAGTTTCTACATCGAAAAAAACCCTTTAATAGCTAAATTCTCAACTTTTATCATAAGAAGCCAATAAATAATTCCTAAACTGACCAATGGTAAGGAAACATTATAATCCTATTTTTTAGAAACACAGAGACAAATGCTGTATTATCAGGCCACTCAAGATGGTGGTTCTCTTGCTCTCTGTATATCCCCAGCTCTACCAGTCCCTGACTCACCTGTAACCTATTCACATGACTGGTCTTCCCTCTTAATCATAGAGCCTAATCAGTAACCGCCTACCAATCACCCACACCCCACACCCCCCAATCCCCAGCCCTCTGCCCCAGCTAGTGATTGTTCTAATCTTTTTTTTTCATTTTAATTGGAGCATAGTTGCTTTACAATGTTTTGTTAGTTTCTACTGCACAGCAAAGTGAATCAGCCATACATATACATAAATCCCCTAATTTTTGGATTTCCTTCCCATTTAGGTCATCACAGAGCACTGAGTAGAGTTCCCTGTGCTATACAGTAGGTTCTCATTAGTTATCTATTTTATGCATAGTATTAATAGTGTATATATGTCAATCCCAAACTCCCAATTCATCCCACCACCCCCCTTTCCCCCTTGGTATCTATATGTTTGTTCTCTTCATCTGTGCCTCTATTTCTGCTTTGTAAATAAAAACCTCTCTACCAATTTTTTCAGATTTCACACATATGCGTTAATATACGATATTTGTTTTTCTCTTTCTGACTTACTTCACTCTGTATGAGAGAATGGCTCCACTATGATACTTTGTCAAAGGGATTGTGAGGGACAAGTCACTCTGCTGGTTTCCCTGGTAACCAATGAGACAACCTGATGTCAATTCGCCCATAACTGGTAACCTTCCTCTTCCCCCTTCAGCTATGGGGAGTCGCTGCAGGACCTTACTTCGGATGAATAAGATGCCCTGTCCAATAAACCGCTAATGTCTCTGTCACTGAATCCAGGTTTTTTCTTTTGTCTTGAGTCTGGGCAATTACAAGACTTGCAGGCCTGTGGGGTTGCAGCCCAACAAATGCCAAAGTAATCAGATAAAAGAATCAAAATATGTGTTTTTGAGAATAGGGAAATGAGCAGGGAGAGAGCCTAGGGACTGCTATTTTTCATAGTTTTGAGAATTATTTGCTTTTTATGCACATTTATTGGATAAAAATAAAAACAAAACATGTAAGTACTGAATGGATAGGTTTAATGGCAGATTCAACCCATACAGGTGAAAAGAGAACTAATTAACTAGAAAAAATTATTCAGAATATAGCAAAGCGAGATAGAGATAGAAAATAAGAGAGGAAGTTTAAGACAAGGAAAACATGTGTGAAGGCCTCTCGTACACCTAATTGGAGTCCCAGAAGAACAGAGAGAATTACCTCTGAGAGGCAGTTTTTGAAGCATTATGACTGAGATTTCTAGAATGAATGGAAGAAGACTCCAATGCTTAGCTTTAGAAATCCCAAAGAAAGGTCAGAGAGAAATCAGGAGGTGAGGGTGTCCTAGAATCTAAAGAAAGGCAAATTTTCTAGGATATGCGCTGGATCCACCATTCTGGTTATTTTGCTATCCTGTCAGAATTTCTTGACTAAAATGTACAAATATATTTGGTTAGACTTGTTTAAAAATTTGATTTATTCTGTGCAAAATATCTCAGTGTTGACACACACGTCTAGACACACACCAGGTAGACTGCTGTGGGGCTAATGTTACTTACTGGTCACCTCAACCAGAATGATTAAACTAATTTCTAAATATAGACATTGCTTCATAGCTAAAGAGAAAAAAATTTTCCCTTTTGATGGCCTTTCTAGGAAATGTTGCCTGAGATACAATGGAAAAGCAGCTTGAAACATATTTGTTATGCCCATATAATGCCACCACAACTAACTGAATAGTGAAAGCATCAGGGAATCAGTCCTTTGTTTTGTTTACATGATAAAAACCAGTCTAACTCATTCAACATATTCAATTAGTTATTCTAGCATTATGTAGACAAAAACCTTGGTTATCTAATTAGGGAGTTAATTTCCTTTTCTCTTTCCTTAGCAACCTGCTTTTTGTCTGCTTATAATCCAATCACTGTTAGTTTCTACTTGGATGACCAGGTATCATTTAGGCCGTATAAACATCATTTCAAAATGGTTAACCCTGCATCAGACTGCAATGAAATTCTTTTGCCCTCAAAATTTTATGTGATTTTAAAAAGTTAATGTGCGTGGCAATTGGAATTACGTGAAAGGCCCTGGCAATAAAAAAAAACATAGATTAAAGAAAAACAACTGATTCATTTCTTTGTTAATTTAAAGCAGTTCTTTAGTGGTTGCCATGTGGGAAAAAGCAATAACACTGCCTTAAATGGCAGCAAAGCCACTTGTTAAGACTATTACAAACTATGGTGAAATGCAAAACATAAGAATACCTATACTAATGCATTTGGATATAGGGTGGGGATGGAAAGTAGGAATAAGATCTGTGATCAAGTGACAAGCCTCTCTTGGAAGGAGGCTGCTAACGAAACACACTAAGACTGTGCCTTGGCAATATGATAGTTTAACAAACATTTCCTTAGATGACGTTTTATAGAGGAAGAGAGCTCATCGGTGCCTTTAGTTCACAACTTTCTGATCATCACATCGAAGTGGTGAAATAACAGCTTCTTTATTTGCAAGAGAATATTATGATCAACTTTCTTTCTTCATTGTTCTTCTGGGATGACCTCAGTATTACCTTGGGTATTGCAAGTATCTCCTGTGACTTTTTTAGTAAACCATTTTGGAGATTGCCCTTCTTTTTAGTTGCTGATAGAGGTCCATAATTTCCTTCTGGTATCTCTTTCTTTGTTTCTCCTTTTTCAAATAAATATGTTAAGTGTGAATGGTAGAAGAAAATCACCTTATTTCTTTTTGCTTAAGCCAGTTTCCTCCAAGAGGCAGAAGAGTTGACTCAAATAAAGTGAAAGCGAAGAAGCACAGCACTCTGTCTGGGGAATGCCATGTGATATTCTCCAATGAAATGGCAATAGGCATGAATAATGTCCATTCAATTTGAAATTGAAGTAAATGGATTTTTAATGAATTTTGCTATTTATCTTTGTTTTGTTTGGGCCTCAGTCGATAAAGATAAGCAGTCAAGATGATGAGCAGTGGGTCTTG
The DNA here is from genome assembly GCF_949987515.2 of Delphinus delphis. Lineage (NCBI taxonomy): Eukaryota > Metazoa > Chordata > Mammalia > Artiodactyla > Delphinidae > Delphinus > Delphinus delphis. The sequence continues at coordinate 120,976,006 of NC_082686.1, read as the reverse complement.
GCTGACTCTATTGAAAATCCAATTAAATGGTTCTTCTCATCTTAGATGATATTGGAATTCTAAAACATAAGGATGCTTGCATTATTTAGGACAACCGTAATTCAAAGCCGTGCTAGGAAAAGAAGTGGTGTTTAATTCCTTGTCAATAGTCTATTGTTTAATGTTATTCACCTCAAATCAAACTTGCTCTAAGACAAATGTTCATGCTTTTATTAGCTGTACTCTGTGACATGGTGTTCAAATAAACGAAGGACTAATAAATTAAAGTGAAGGGATTTGAACCACAGCATCTACTGTTTCTGGGCATCCATGATATACGAATGATTTACTTTTTATTAAAATCCTCAATAAAAAAGTAACATTCCTTGAAGGCATGAAAATAAATTTTTTGCCATTACTCTGAACACACCATCGTTTGTAGTATTGTTTTACATGTGGAAAACTAGAACTCCTCTAGACTCTCATAATTTTCATTTATACATTGTACCAGATATATTATAATTACACGCGTCTTTTACACAAACACTTCCCCATAGAAATTATATTTCATTTATTTTTGCATTCACATTTAAAACAGTTAATATAAGCAATTACTTCATAATGTGTGGAGACTGAATGAATGAATGGCAAGGTGGAAATACTGGGGTATCAGTGTCAGAAAGTCAGACTAAGCAGACTAGCACTTTTTCCCGGCTTCTGACATGGCATCTCGCTTTAGTTCTTATTTTCCCTCTTGTTCAGATGCTCCTTCACCCGCTCCTAATTTCTTCAGGCAAATGAGAATTTATAAGCCCCTACTAGGGATATGCGAGTTGTACATTCTCAATAAACTTCCTGCCTGGTATGGAAGATAAGACAGTACAAATATGAATATGTATATTAAAGTAAATGTTATATCATAAGAGTAATGCAAATGAAGTTGTAAGGTGTCCTCCATCTTTTCAATGACACCATTAATTTATCACATTTCCTTAATCCTGAAACAGTATTGATTTTTAAGGCACATCAATTTAGGAACAGCATTTTGGGAAAAGACACTATATTAAAATGTACACCACTCAACAATATTATACACTTATCTTTGAAATTCCATGCCATGTTGTTCATTAATATCAGCATTTAAGCCGTGACACATTCTAAGTCTAAAGATTGTTCTGAGAAATTTTGACCGTCAGTGGTTAAGCATAGCATCACAGTGATAGGCAGTGCACATGATCCTAATCTTTTTAGCAATTTTGGAAACAACAGCATAATTTTGAAATACATTTGATCATGCCAGAGTTTATTGTCCAGTCACTATTTAGCTGAATTCATAGTTATTGTTTTGTTTTTGTATGGTTGTTAAATAAATGAGTAAGAGTCCCTCAGGACTCAAAAATTGTTCCCAGAAACCTCATCTAGTTCTGAAAAGTCTACGATCAATTCCAAGAGTTTTGGCAACACTACTGTCCTGAATTACAAAAGATGGCAAAAGACAAGTGATCATCTAGGTTCACAGTAACTTTTTATTACAATGCTCCCTAAGGGTATAATCTTTTCTGAGGATATTTTAAATAGCAAATGCAGATACAAATTTAAAATTCAACCAGCTCTGGTGGTATTGAGGCAAATAACTCTTCTCATGTTGCAGTCTGATGAATTGCAGTCAGCTGAAGAGATGCCCCAGTTCTTGGCCATGTTACCGTGAGCTCAGAAATGACAATGACCTTATAATTTACTTTACTGCCCAGCAATACATAAGCTTCTTTTGACATTAGTTATAAGATGTTTCCCAACTTCAGAAACATTAAAATTAAATTGAATGTTTTAGAAGTGAAAAAATATGGCTCATAACTTGTGCTAATTCAATAAAACCACATTCCCCATTTTTAGACTTGCCTAATATGTTGGACACATTTCACATTTTTTGATGCACCCAGGTTGTTGCTATACTCTGACCAACAGAGTTGTACCTCTGATTTCTCATTTTAATAAAAGTATAGATCTCATATAAAATCACTAGAAGTCATTATAAGAGACCTCCCAGGCCAAAGAGGGGAGCTTGGTTTGAGTTGCTTTTGCTCATATAAATATTGTTTATAAATCAGAAGTACACAAAAACAGAGTGTGTAAAATGTCCAATCAACTAAATATCAACTTTCCAACTGATATCAACTTTCCAACTTAATTTAAGGTCTAAGTATAAAGGAAAGGGATAAATAAAAGTGAAATTAAACGTTGTGAAAATGGGTACATGGAGTCTATGAATGCCACTAAAAACAACAAAAAGATTTTATACAAGGGAAATCCAGTTCAGGGGAAATTGTTAAATACGAATTCAGATCTTTTCTGTTAAGGTAATGAAAAATATCCAAGGGAAAATATTTATATTGGCTATTTGGAAATGGGATAGGTTCTGTGGCTAAAGTGGACTGCTGGTAACTACTGGAACAATCTGGAAAAGAATAGAGAAAATAATTGAAGCCACAAAAATTAATTTTTTAAAAAATAGTCATCAAAAATTAAATTGGAACTTGTGTTCAAGCTTAACAAATTTTGCACATATAGCCATAAATTTCTTTATCAAACACATGTTCCTTGTATTCGTGGAATGTGACTAGGTCCAGCCAGCTCTGTATTGGGCAGTCTAGACCACACTACCCTAACATTGTTCTCAATGACCAGTCCTAACCCACGTTGAATCCCACTAATTTGTTTTTCATTTCTGCAGTTTCCGACGACATGATTTTTCTTTCCACTTACGGCCTTGCTTCTGCCTTCAGACTATAGTTTAGATTCACTTCTATGCTCTTGTCTATAACTTGAATTATCTTTTTCTGTAACTATATAGTCTTCAGCAGCCCTGGGTGAAGACTCCATAAATGACCCTCTATCTCATTGCACCTCTCCATGACCATTGCCTTCTTCTATTATAGGATGAATCCCTTCAGTGAGACTCACATCAATTGACTTAATAGGAGACCATTATATCCTACAATGAAGAGAATAAGATTGAGTATTAAAAGCAAAGTTTAAATACAATAGAAAAACCTCTAAGATAAAAGTAAGTTGTTCTTAAAATTTCATATATTTTCTTCATAATTTCTAAAGTATAACTCATGAATAAAGACTAAGCTTCCAAAATTTCAAAAGCATAAAAAGTGCCAGGCTATGAAATATCTATCCAGTATCTATCTATATATCACCTGCTACCATAAATTCAACAAAATGCATGAACTCTACAAAATAATTGTATATAAAATCATTCATATATATTTATCATATATAGTTCATTAATTTATATATGAAATTTATATATGCACACACACATATAAACATGGCTAAGGTTATTTAGATATATTGACCTAGTATACACAAATAAGTAAAATAACTATATGTCAACAATTATAAAAAGTATATGCTTATGGAGCAAATCCTATGCAAATATAAGTAATATTAATTGCTTGGATTTGAAATTGTTAGAACAAAACAGATTTCATTTTTTTATGAAAGAATTAACTTTATTTTAAAATTTATACCATAAGTAATGACCAATCCCAACAGGTTTCAAACAACACCATCAAAACCTTGATTTGAATCCTGGACTCCTTAGTCAAAAGTAGCAAAATAAATCTCCAGTAGAGAAAATTTTCTTCATTTTTTTGGAAACCTTTATATTGTATGAACTGCTTGTACAATATTAATCTTAAAAACCATAGATTTTCATTTCATTCAAAATGACATTTGTAAGAAATCACATATATGTTAGCTATCCAGCTTATAGTTTGGGCAAGTATAAAGAAAAAGAAAGTTAAGTATTTTGCTCTGATCTCAAAATGATTCCATGGTAAAGAAGGAATATTTGAAACAAAATCACAGGGTTCTCACAGGCTTGGAGAAACTGATTTCTGTGACTAGTATCACCCACCTCTAGTGGCCAAGAGTCCAGATGGATTCTAAAGTTAAACGTGCTTATTCTGAGCTGTTAGCGCCAGTTGCCAAACCACTGAAAATTTGGAGATAATCAGCCATTTGTTGGGAACCTCAGGCACAAACCTGTGGCTAGAGAGATAAACAGAGAAACACAAATTTCCAAATATTATCTCATAGTTTTTTATCAGCAGTTCTGGAATCACATGATTCACCTCTTAATTGAATAAACCCTGAAGTGCTCTTACCAAGTGGCCACAATGCAAAACAGAATTCATCATCCCAAAATAGAATGGGAAATTTTGCTGCATTTTAATCTAATAAATTAATAACTGATTATTATAGGTAGGAAAGGGGGAATTGTATATATGTATATAAAAGGGGAATATATGTATTCCCTGAGATGGGGGAGCTAACTCTGTCACCCAACCCCCTCCATCAGGAAATATTCTCTTTTGAACACCATGGAGGATGCTGTGGGCCAGGGCTGGGGCCAGGTCCAGGTGGGTGGAGTAATTTTTTTTAGCCTTTATCTGCATTTTTTTTAAACCAAAAGGTATTTAGAAACCACCTTCTGTAGTGATTTGGCTCAGCCAATGCATTCACTTTAGACAATAAAATGGCAAAATATATCCAAAGAAACATTAAGTGAGGGCACCATGATGGCGTCAATGTGACCTTAACATGCACTCAGATGACTGGTTTGGGTTTAAAAGTTCCTTTGTGTGTCTGATACTGGGTAGCCTGTCCACAAACTGAATTACACACTGCAGGTTAGAACAAATACTTCTAGTCTAGCAAAATCACAAGGCATACAGGAACAGTATTGGATTTCAGGTCTCTCTAGCATCTATGGGTTAAGCTGAGAATGAAGGTTTTGACACAACAGTGATTTGTGAACTTGAACTTAGGAACTTAAGCCTCAGAAAAAAGGGCCTACAATGGAGTACAAGGGGAAGGAAAAGTCCATTCAGTTGACAATATTATAAAATACTTGTATCAAAATGGACCTATAGGAATAAGTAAGATTTTAGCAAGTCAACAAGGATGAAATAGCATGCTTATCAGAAGGAACAACAGTGGCAAAGAGATTTATGTTGAGGAAATAGCCATCCAGATGCAGGAGAGTAATAACAGCCCCTTCCAATGTTTAAAAACTGTATAACAAGTACAGCCAGTATTCTACACAGTTAGATCTAATAACTGTGGTCTCATTTGCCAAATAAGATCATGGGGATAACAGTATTAACATCCTCATCATTTTACAGATGAAGAAATGAAGGCACAAAGTGTTCCCATAACTTCCCTCGGAGAGCACAACAGGTACGGGAGCTGGAATGTGAACTGAGGTAGAGTGATTGTCAAGTCCACATTCCTAACCACTAGGCTATACTACCTACTGAGCAAACAGGAGGACTTAAACCGGGGTCCTTGCTGGCCTCCTAGACTGAAGAGTTTGTACAGGCATTTCTCCAACGGTGTGAGTTTTTGTAATGTGAATTAGAAAGAACATGATTGAATAATTAAGGAGCAAGATTGGCTCTACTCCAGCCACTGTTGGGTAGAATATTACTCTCACTGGGAGGAAGCACCTTGTTCAGTGGAAAAATGCTCTTGAGTAAACAGTGAAAGAACTCACACCTGCTTGGCGCGCAGTAAATGGATGCTCAGCTGGCGTCCTTTCTTCTGTTTCCTGCTGGAGGTTGTAAACAGCACTACCACTCATTTTGATTGTCCAAAGTTTATTGATTCTTGTCTGATCTTACAAGCTCTTCAGAATTTTCCCAGGGATGTTTCGGTTTATGTTTGCCCGCTTTGATCAATACAGTTTATTATTTTTAGTTTTCACAACTAGGACTATGGCCATTTCTAAGATCTTCATTATTGAAATAACCGGAAAAAAAAATAATTTGGTCATTGCTGGTCTGGCATAATTTACTCCCTCTCTCACCTACCACCACCCCAGCACACACCCATTGAAACAGTTTTATGATGCAATTTTTGAAAATATGAATTTTTAATAAGAGAACTGCCATATACTAGCAAAAGAGATTTAATTCAAAATTCAGCATGCAATGCGGAAGCATCACCCACTGAGCGGGTAAGTGTTATATTAGGAACCATGAATTAGAAAGATTAAACACCCTGTGTAGATGCTTTGCAGTGAGGCAAAAAGAAGAAATGGAGAGAAATAAGGATGAGTCAAAGATGCCTGCATTTGCAATCTATGTGTCTGGGGGAATAGCAGTAACATTAGTAACCTCAACCATGAAGACATAGGACAAATGTGATAAAAACATCTCAACTAACCATAATTTAGAAATACACATAATTCTCCTGTCATGAAATTTAGTTGTCTGTAACAAATTCAAACGTCACATTGTTTCCCCAAGGGCACACATTCCAGCCTAAAAAAATACTTACAAGAAACTATTAAAATCAGTCCCGTTGATAATTTAGCTTTTTCCATAGGCACCCAGTTTCTCTGTGTTTTTGAAGAAGCTGCACCTAACGCTATGAATAGACAATTCTGTGCAAGGCCTATTATAAAGTATCGCCTGGTTAAACTCATTTACTGCTGTGTTACCATGGAATTTAACTCTTAGTAATAAAGCATAAAAGCAGTACCAAAATTGCACTTAAAATCCATCTACTTATTGGAAGTCTCTTTATTTCTTCTACTGATATTAGTCCCCACAATATATTTGCAATAATCAAAATTAGAATTAATTCAGCTGTTGGAGATCAAATATTAATCCTAAGGCATTTTTACACAGGCATAGACCTTTGAAAACTAAAATTAATTACCTAGTTATATCAGCAACAAATCAAAGATAAAATTTTATATTATCAGGAGGGGGCCTTTGCCATAGATGTAATTATTGATCTATTTTCCAACACCGAAAAATAGTGTTCCTAGTAATCTATAAATGTGCTTTTGATAGTCTTTCAGTGGAATTGATAAATTATGGATCAGCCTCAACTCACCTTCCTTAGTCGAACTAATGTCTAGGAATCCTCTAAATGCAATAATCAGTTGGAATATGTCTGAACAGTCTGACGTTATCTCTCAACAAATTCCTTTGTTCTCTTGCGAGTTAGTATGATGTACGCAACTTCAGTTTGTGTCTATAGGAGACATTTCCTATGAGGTAAGAACAGATCGTGGTATCAATGCATTGCCCAAGTTTATTTTGAATTCTAAACCTTAATTCTTAAACCTTAACAGAATGATTTTGTTTGGTAAGCACTATTTTATTATCTTCCAAGGCAGGAATAAATCTGGTTACTCTGATAAATAGCTGAAAGGATTGAATAAGATCTTAATAAACAATCTGAATAAGATAGATATGTGGGTAGTTTTTCCATGTAAGCAAAAATATTCATTGAATAATTGACAATTCAACAAGACTTTAATGATCATTGAGGTTTGTTTTTTTATTTTCATGATTCCTTCTACTACATCTATACTTCTATTTATGGTGAGAAAGTATATTTAATTGCTTAACCGTCTTTATTCATTTCCTCTTCCAGCTGCTATAAATGTATGGTTTTATCCCATAGTTTCATTTAGGTTTATATAAGAGATCTGTAGGATTATAGCAATCTCCTTTACCTCATATTCAATGAAGGTGATTATTTTCCCTCAAATGAAAAAGCTGGTGTGGGTGGGGACAGTGCATTTGGAAATACCATACCAAAAGATAGCCCAGGGATGACTAGAAAATATGACTCCATAATAAGACATCAGAGTAGCTCTGGGGATCCACCTACTGTAGAAAAACAGAGCTAATCTGATAAAGGGCTGTTTGAAGCAAATTGACTCTGAAGCATTTGCTCCCTGTGGGACAAGGCAGACCTGTTTGGTTCTCTTGGCTGCCACTGAAACTACTTTTGGAAACAACACCTGATAAATAACCAGTCACCTGCCTGTAATGTCCCTTTGCCTTCAACAGAATTTAATCCCCTAAAAAACAATGGCTTTCTACTTTAGATGCATATCAAATACCTAGGGAATATCTTGGTCTGGGAGTTATCCAAAACCAATTAAATCAAAATCTCAGGATGGAAGCAGAATTTGGTGTTTTGTAAGAGTTCTTTGTGGTTGAGAATCATTGCCCTAAGACATAGGCCACATGTGCATGTGTCTTATTCTCCTGGTCCTAGCCATTTTGCCAAGTCTTGACCCTGTTCCAGCAGGATGCCCATGACCAGCCCAGATCACTCATTGCCTGGTTTGCTGCCCCGCAAGATATTGGACTGGGGCCAATGGTTGTGTTTTGATACATACTTGTTGAAAATCAAGGACAGAGAATTTAGGGGAAGAATTAAAACGTGGTCACAGAATAAGAGGACTAAAAATAAATTATTCTGAAGCAAAGGAAGCAACAAATGCTGAAGAGTTCATGCATAATGTACAAGGGAACAGAAATAAGCCTTATTAAGGAAGCATACTGTATAGAGTATAGATACCAAAATCTTTACCCAATTGTGAGTAAGCCTCCCTCCTTTCAGATATCCATCTTTAACAATCCCTGAAGAGTCTACTTAACACAAGATTTTATAAAGACAGATATTGATTGACAGGGACTGAATGTGTTCAGTGGGATGAGAATAATACAGAGTCGGCTTCTGGATAAGCACACACAAAACCTATACATGTGATACAATTTTGCTATTAACTATGAGTTTCTCCTCTCTGATTGGTGGAGTCCTTAATTTCGTGAAGGCAAAGTAGTTGCTTCTCATGGGCCACCTCTGCTAGATAGGTTAGAAATGGTAACCTCAAGTATGTACTGAGGAGGATTGTTGAGGCAGGCTAGGATCAACAGGAAACAAATACCCTAATGAATCAGCAAAGCCTGAAACGGTGCAGGAGAGTGTATGCTGGCACACGGACATGTACTTGCTGACCTTGTCTTAGCCATGTGTGCATAACTAACACCCATTCTCCTCACCTAATCCTTCTGGGTTGTTCTCCCCATCCCTTTTATCTGGTGCTACTTAATTTACTGATCTTCTTTCTGTATTCAAGAGTTCCAATATGCTATACCAGAGGTCCCCAACCGCCAGTTCCTGTTAGGAACCGGACCGCACAGCAGGAGGTGAGCGAGGTCTTGGGGCTGAAATGATATGGACATGGGGGAGGGAAAGGGACTGGAGGGGAGGTGAGTTCTAAGAATTTCTGATCTTAATTTAAAAGACCTGAAGAGTTTCTCTTTCTCTCTTTTTCTAATATATTCTGGAAAATGCTTGCCACCAATAACATATTTTCCAGAAATAGCCTTGTTTTCCTTTTTGCAAAGCACTATCCCCCTGTTTTTTTTCTCTCCCTACTTGGAGCTGACCTGCCATTGTAGGAAGGGATTTCTATTCTGCTGTAGAACGAGTGAGAAAAAACAACCTTCAATTCAAGTCTAAGTGCAAAACACACCTCCACCAGAGGTGAAGGACGCTGGGCAGCTTTAAGTCTGAAGCAAATAAGAACTTTACTTATAATGCTTTCATACCCACTTCCACTTAGACTACACTAAAATTGCTGTGGAAATCATGACCTAAATTCCTCTAACATGTTTATTCAGCTATTTCATAAGTAATAGTTTCATACAACATAATTTTTGTCAGTATTAGCATATTTCTCAGTCCCACACAAAATCTGTGAGATGGAAAGCTGATAAAAAATACAATAGAATGGCTGAATTTCAGAAGGTGTCTATAAATTTAGTATAGAACCTAAAATGAAAAAAACAGGGCATATTAGTTGGTATCTAATGTATAGTTGGTATCCATACATTTATTAAATAAAGGTATCCTGTTTCCTATAAGATTTTATTGTCTAATGTTATTAAACTCATACAAACATACTAAGTAAAGAACTTCAATTCCTCCATATTCTGGATAAAATTTAGAAGAGCTTTAAATAAATTTATGGTATGAAATGAAGCTATCTTGATTAATTAAGATGCTACAATGATGGAAATAAAGACCTTAATGAAAAAAATAGGTAAAACTGTGACAATATTTATCAAGGAAAAATGACAAAATGGGCACAATTAAGTAGTATTAGGAAAAAGAAATGAGTTAATAACTATAGATTAAGTAGAGGGATTTTTTAATCATAAAGGAGTAGTAAGATAAACTTTATGCCAATAAATTTTTAATAGATTAAAGAAATAACTTCTTGGTAAATTATAACTTACCAAAATAAAATAAGAAAGTGAAAACTTGACCTAGAACTATTTAAGTTTGTTAAAAACGTATTGCTCATGAATTTCTGTTTAATGAAAGGCACCTTTAAGAGAATAAAAAGACAAGTCATAGAAAACAAGAATGAATAGGCAAGTCAAAGAATAGAAAATATTTGTATAAATATAACAGTAAAGATCTCAAACTCAGACCATGTACATATGTGTGTATATGTATGTATATGTATATATGTATACAAGTGTGTGTATGTGTAGTTATATATTCCTGTAATTTTTTGAAAGGAGGAAAACAAACGTCCAATAGAAAATAGGTAAAGTATTTGAACAAGTAGTTTACAAAAGAGGATATCCAAATGGCCAATAAACATAAAAAGATATGTTAAATTTCACCAGTGATGAGGGAAATGCAGATTAAAACTTCAGTGAGATAGCACTATTCATTCACTGAGAGGGTTAAATTAAAAGACTGACAATACTAAGTGATGACAAAGACGTGAAACAACTAGAACTGTACAGCTGGTGAGATTGTAAATTGGTTCAATTGCTATGGAAAACTGGTAGTATCCACTAAAGATGCCTTATGCATTCCCCATGACTCAAATTCTACTCCTTTGCATTTGTCCAACTGAAATGTGCATGTGTGTTTATGTGTATATGTATAGAAATACTAGAAGAACATTTATAGTAGACTATTTGTTAAGAACCAAATACTAGAACAACCCAAATATCCACTAACAGTAAAATGGATGAATAAATTATAATATATTAAGAGGACTTTGTTAGTGTTAACTTAGTCATAACTTTATTACTGCCTAGCTTCTTCCCAAATGACGTAACAAAAAACAAATATAAAACACACACACACACACACACACACACACACACACACTCACACACTCACACACATCATTTCCTGAAGCACTAGCATGTTGAAATCCAAAATATCATTATGGTTTCCCATTTGGAAGGAAAAGAACATAGCTTGAGCAACGAACTAATCAAATGAGATATCAGATAACAAAAAAATATATAATATATTCACCAGAGGGAATACTATAAAATAGAGAATAAATGAACTACAGCTCATGCAGTAACATGAATTTCATAAAAGTAACATTAAACAAAAGAAGCCAAATACAAAAGAGTTCATAGTATATGATTTCACTTATATAAAGTTCAAAACTAATCTATAGTGTTTTAAAGAACATTTTTGTTCAACTTTGAGTGTGCCCACACAAACGTATATGGTGAACAAACATAGGCTCTGGAATTTTACACAACCCATCATGGACTTGTTTGAAACCAGGCTTCCAGTTAGCAGTAAAGTGAAACTTGGTAGTGGCCCCTTGCAAAGAGTTTACAACCCACCTTGTAAGCCACCCAGAGACCTGAACTCGAGAAGTTGCCTAATTTTGTACATTCTCCTTTTTAAATCTATGTCAAGCTTTTTCAATTTCCACACAAAGAAAAACTGCATTTGTACTTGAATGGCGCTCCTCTTCTGTGTCAGGCATGCAAGTAAATTCAGCTTTATTTTAGATTGCTATTTAGTAGTCTTTATTTTTTTTAACTTAACAGTTGGTAGAGGTCAGGATACTAGAGACACTTAAAAGGAAGTTATAAGATGTGTTTCGGAAGTGCTGGTAATATCCTGGTTCTCGATCTGTGGTGGTTACATAGCTGTGTTAATTCTTTGTAAATTTGTTGAGCTCTACTTTTATAATTTCAGTGTATGTTATAATTCAACAAAATTCACTTTAAGATATACAGAATTGTGTAGCAGTTAAAAATGTTCCAAACAAAACAAAACGAAACTACCTCTCAAAAGCACACAAGGCTGAGATCATTTACAGACAAGTTTCACTAAACTTTTAAAGAACAGATAGATCCTAATGTTGCTCAAGGGAATAGAAATATAAAGACTGTGCCCCTATTCATTTTTCCCAGACTAGTATAACCTTGATAACAAAAACTAGACTGTGTAAGAAAAGCAAGTTATGAACAGATCTCACATAAGAATATGACACAAAAATCTTTTTTAAAAATCTAAATTTAGCAGAGAAGTGAACAAACAAGGAACACAGAGGTATTAGAGAAGTAAAACAAACAGTAAATAAAATTCATCTATCCAAAATCAGAGTGTAGGTTCAGTGAATTTCATATATGGGTTCTGTGTAATCTCATATAATTTAGATATTCATGGGGATTATCTTAGAATCTCAGAAACATCTAAAGATGCATGTAAATCTTGCACAATGTTTTTCTTTAAAGAGATCTGATTTCTTCATTATCCAATTAACTTTTTTCCTAAGAAGCAGCAAGGAACAAGAGCATGGGGAGAGTGAGGTGAGGTTTGATTATGCTGTTTTATCTATTCCCCATACTGGGTTTTTTTGTTGTTGTTTTGCGGTACGCGGGCCTCTCACTTGTTGTGGCCTCTCCCGTTGCGGAGCACAGGCTCCGGACGCACAGGCTCAGCGGCCATGGCTCACGGGCCCAGCTGCTCCGCGGCATGTGAGATCTTCCCGGACCAGGGCACGAACGCGTGTCCCCTGCATCGGCAGGCTGACCCTCAACCACTGCGCCACCAGGGAAGTGCCCCCCGCTCCCCATACTCTTGAAGTGAACAAAGCCTGTCCATGGGTCTGGCTGCTCTAAATCAGAGGAAATAAGTCCTTATGCCTCAGAGTGTGGCCTCCAGACCAGCAGCATAAGTACCACCTGGGAAATTGTTAGAAATGGATATTTTCAGGCCCCAAGTAAGATTTAACTAAATCAGGAACTCTGGAGATGGGGCCCAACAAGTTGCATGTAACAAGCTCTCCGGAGATTCTGATGCCATTTAAGGTCTGAGAACAACCGTCCTAGAGTAACGGTCACTGTTCCAAACGGGCAAACTGTATCTGCTGCCATATCTTCTTTCTTTCTATTTAGTCCAAGAGATAAAACCATGAGGAAGAAAGTGTTGAAAGGAGGTGTCTCCACCTGAGGAAGAAAGTGTTGAAAGGAGGTGTCTCCCCCACCAAAGAAGAATAACTTTTAAATAGAAATGGAGAGAACTGGCCCATGTTTAGCTTTTCTAAATATGTGAGACTATCGAGAACTATAAAAACAACTTATGAAAATGTATTCTGAGTTACCTGGATTGAGACTTTTTGAATAACAACTTTTATCATTTTTTAATTACACAGTGACGTTTAGTAATTGTAGAAAATATGATAATACAGATAAACAAAATGAAACAATAAACCTGTAATCCCATCATCTACAGATAATCTTTTTTAAATTACTTATAAATTAATTGAATAGTATGTTTTAATAACTAATAGGGCACATCCTATGTCATTATTCTTACTTCATAATTTTCTTAACTATACTTAGTGTAAGACCTTGGTGCTCACTCTTCCAGATTTTAAATAAAAGCTGGTGTCATACAGTATCTATAATTTTGTAACCTATATTTTATGCAGAAAAATAATAATGAAGCTATCTACAGCTCTTTCTATAACAATACATTATATTCTATAGCATTTTAATTGCATATCATTATATTGATTAAATGTGTCACAATGTACTCAATCTATTCTTGAACATACAATATTCCCAATTCTTTAATACTATAATGAACATCCTTGTAGCAAATATTTCCTCATATACTACAAGTAGAATGTTAATGGAGGTTTTTGTTTGTTTATTCTCTCTCTTTCCCTCTTCCTCTCCCTCTATCTCTCTCCCTCACACACGCACACACACACACACACACACAATTGCTGTTCTTTAAAAAAAAGCTTTTTCAGCATTATATGAATCTTTAGATCACTCAACAATGGGTATTATCTCCTCTGAGCTTTTTCAAGTTGATATTAAATAGAATGTGGTAAAATATTTTGGTTCTATTTAGTAAATATAAGTATGGTTGACTAATTTTAAGGTATTCATTGGCTGTTTTTCTTCTTTTGTTAATAATTTATTCATATACTCTACCCACTTCCCTATCTTTTAAAAGTTGTGGGTTTTTACATTGCAAAAGTAATACATACATGGGTTCTGCTATTTTAGAAAGGTCAAACTAATAGTAGATGCAGAATAAAACTCCCTTTAAGCTCCTACTTCACCTCAATCCCATTCTCTCCCCCAGAGATACACATTACTTGCAATTTGGTGTATATCAAATATCTTTTAATCACTTATTCTAGTCATTTACACATATACTATTATATTGTCCATTTTTTACAAGATTCGAATCATACACAGAGTTCTCCTTCTCTTTTCCCTTTCTCAATATGCCATGAGAATTTTTCCGTATCTGTACATAGTGGAATGTATGTACCATAATTTAAAAACTAATTCTTTTACAGCTGAATGTTTCTGTTGTTTTCAATGTTTTAATATTGTAGACAGCATCACAGTGTTTTATATATAATCTTGTGCATGGAACCAGTGTGTTAAGTATGACTCAGAGTAAAATTTAAAAAAATTTTTTGTCAGTTACCTGTCTATTCAAATCCTCTGAGGGGTATTTATCCTACCCCCAGATAAGTAATCTCCATAAGGCCCCTAAAGTTATCTCTTGAACATTTAGTTAATTATTCCCCTTAATATGCATGCTAAGCACTTTCCACACGTATTCTGTCAATCTTTGTAAAAACCATAGGAATTAGGCATTATGATAATGCCAATCAATATTTGAGATGAAGAAACTGAAGAACAGGGATTATTACATAAGGGTCACTTAGCAAATTGTGGAGTCAGGATTTGAACCTTTGAAGATTCTCTTTAAATCCCACACTCTTAACCACCACACTCAACTCAAAGTTATAAAAACGTTCTCATTTTCTTTTAAAATCTGTATTGTTTTTATCTTTCATGTCTAAGCCTGTAATTCATCTGTAATTGAATATTGCACAGTGAGAGATAGGAGACTACAGTGGGTTGAAAAGTGTCTCCCCAAAATCCATGTCTACCTAGAACTTCAGAATGTGACCTTATTGGAAACAGGGCATTTACAGAAATAATTAAGGATCAAGATGAGATCATAGTGGATTAGGATGGACCCTAAGTCCAATGAGATGGTCCTTATGAAAAAGACAGAAAAGGACAATACAGACACACACAGAGAAGAAAGCAACGTGAAGACAGAAGCAGAGACTGGAATGATGTGTCTACAAGCCAAGGAACACCAGGGATTACTGGCAATCATCAGAAGCTAGGACAGAGGCATGGGACAGTCTCTCACTTAGAGGCTCCAGAAGGAACCAACACCTTGATTTTGGATTTCTGGACTCCTGAACTGTGTAAAGAATAAATTTCTATGGTTTTAAGCCACCCAATTTGTGGTAATTTGTTATGGCAGCCCTGAAAAACTAACACAGGGATAAAATTATTTTCTCTTTTAAACAGACGTCAAATTGACCCAGCACCATTTATTGAAAAATCATACTTTATCTACAATATTGTATTGTCACCTTTGCCATAAATCAGGCAACTAAGTTTGGGTCTCTTTCAGGATTCTCTATTCTGTTTCATTGATCTGTACCATATCAACTTAATTACTATAGTTTTATAAGAGCTATTTTTTTCTGGAAATTTAAGTTTTTTAGCTTTGTTTTTCTCCAAGATGGCCCTGGTTTTGCCTTATGATATTCATTTCAAAACATATTTTAAAATCAGCTTAGCAATTTCGATTAAAAATCCTCTGTTGAGAGAATTGGCATCTTTACAGTATTAAGTCTTTCAACTCATCAACAAGCTACAGGGATAGTTAGAGAGTTTGGGATTGACATGTACACACTGCTATATTTAAAATGGATAACAAACAAGGACCCACTGTATAGCACAGGGAACTCTGCTCAATAATATGTAACAACCTAAATGGGAAAAGAATTTGAGAAAGAATAGATACATGTACGTGTATAGCTGAATCACTTTGCTGTACACCTGAAACTAACACAACATTGTTAATCAACTATACTCCAATATAAAATAAAAAGTTAAAAAAAAAACAAGCTATATCCTTCCATTAATTTATATACTCATTAACGATTCTTAACAATATTTTGTGGCATTCAGTATAAACAGTTTGTACATTTTTTTTTACCTAACTGTTCTATATCTGATCCTTTCTGATATTATCATGAATAATGTCATTTTTAGATATGCTAACTCTCTACTTATTGCCTAAATATACAGAAATGCAAAATATTTTCACATATTGATCTTGTATCCAGTGACTTTGCTAAATTCCTTATGTAATTTTCATTGTTTATCTTGAATTCTCTTGGATTTTCTATGAATCCTGTCATCACAAATAGTGACAGTTTTATTTCCTCATTCTCAATCCTTATAGTTTCTACTTTTTCTTGCTTTATGATCCTGGCCAAAACTCCATTGAAAGGATGAATAAAAGTGGTGACGGCGGACAAATTTATTTTGTTTCAGCCCCATCCCCAGCTCAGGTCTGATACAAACAGACTTGCTCACTGAGTTCCTCTGAGTCTTCCAAGTGGAAGTAGAGGATGCGGGAGGATGTGCAGGGAAGGTCTGCCTTGAATGGCTTTGTTGTACTCTACCGTTGCATTGTTCTCATCTGGTCAGAGCAGATACTCAAGTCAGACTCGGCGCTCCTTGGAGATTCCTTAGCATTGATAGTCTCCCCTGTAGTCTCTTTAGGCAGACAGTGCCTCCTCTAGTCAATCCCTGGTTTCTCTATAATTCCACACAGATTTCCTCTGGCTCTCATCCTTATCCATCTTCCAGGAAGCCCTCTTGGTTCCATTTCCTCTAAGATGGCTCTGGGCCAGCCCCCTTCCCATGCTTGCTCAAAGGAAGTATCCATGCAGCCTTTGTACTTTCAAAGGGCCAAAGAGACCACCTCTTCTTGCTCTCCCATGAAAGCCCCCATCCAGCCTGTCTCTCACTTCAGGCTTTTCTGGCTGTAGATCTAGTCCCGGTACCTACACCTCATCAATTCCAGAGGACACAGGTCAACAGTCTGAGTGGTTTCCTTGGAGTCTTTCTCCCTGGGATTGAATTAAGATGGGTGTATTCTACTCTCCTCACCCACATCATCAAGGGAACAGAAGATGCAACAGTACTCCAGACTCTTTCAAAAGACTCTCTCTCAACTCGCTTTATGCAAAATAGGTACCGAACTGAGGATAACAAACCAATTTCCAGCCCTCTACTTCTTCACATCTTCCCTTCACATCTTCCCTTGGAATACTTGTGACCTATTTTTTTGAAAATTCTGCAGAAATTAAGACAGAGGACATCAGTTTTACTACTGTATTTTAGGAACGTGTAAACATTTGCTCATTTATGCATTGAGAAGTTTTTATTATAGGTTTTTATTTTATAAAAATTCTTAATAATTAAGAATATCTAACCATAACCATTTGTCATAATTTTCCCAATTTAATATGTCACCCATCTTTATTATCTGAGTTAAGAAAAACTCATGGACTAATTTAGATAAAAACATCGTATACAAAAACTTGTATTTTGTTACTACTTACCAAGCAAAACAAATGATGTGAGAAACTTTATAACATAAAATTGACTAGTGTCATATGTTGCTTTGTCTAAAGCTAAATACCATCATATTAAACCACTATATCTTGGACTTTAACTCTTCACTCCAAATACCCAGGACCCTATGTACATTTCTGAAGACTTGTGCACTTCCTGTCCTGCTGTGGGTGCAGAAAGCTTCAGTGTTAAGCACTGTTTTTTTAGGCTAGAACATTGCCTAAATTGCCTTACTTCTTAGACTGTAATTACAATGCTTGGACCTTACACTGACATAGTATTCATTAGAAATACTTTACTGGGCAGGCAAAAAAAAAAAATAACAACAAAAAACAAACAAAAAAAGCTTCTCTGTACTTTAGCTTCTGGCTAACTGTGGAAGAAGGGCTCCATTGCCATAGTAGCTACGCAAACAACATTCTTCTTGCACAGTAATGTTCTTACTCTGAAAAGACTAGCTGGCCCACATGCCTAGGCTGCATGAAAACACCTAATTAGCACTTCTAGTGCAGCAATTCAAGGCAACCCTGCATGTTGTTCTTCACTGAAAACTAATATTATTCTGTAAATTAGTCCTTCACCTTCCAGCAGGGTCCAAGTTGAAATCTTACTTCAAAAGTCTTCTGAAGGGGGAAGTGAATCACATATTCTGTCCTTTGCTTCTTAACTTTTAAAATACACATTAAAGCAACAGAATGAACTGTTAAATAGTCTTTTTTTTTTATCCATTTGGTCTCCTCACACCCTAATTAGATCAATCCTCTGATGGTACAAAACTTAAATAAAATACTTCCTCACTTTTGTCAGTCTACTCCTTTATTTTTAGAAAAAGGTCATTTTCTAAATTGCCTTAATGTATAGATTGTAAATCATTCATCATAACATCGTTATCCATATTTCTCATTTCAAACAATCATGTCTTTTGGGTCAGGGAACAAATGAAAGGATAAATATTCCCTTTGTTGATACTGCAGTTTCAAAAATATAAAATGGTATCTCTAACACAAATACAAAGATGTCCATGTTCAGACTTTGTACTTCTTCTCCCTCTCTACCTCTTCCTCTTTACTATTCTCTCTTCAGTCTTTAAACCTCAGAGTTTCTGAAGCCCAGTAACACACCCTTTTCCTACTCCATACCCTCAATTTCTAAGTGACTTCATCCACCCATGGATTCAGTTAAAATCACTTGCATTTATATCTCAGGACAGATGTCACCTCTGAGGTTCACACAAACATATGCCATCATAACTTGTCCTTTTATTGAAGCTTACCAGCATTCTCAGTTGCTTCATTCCCAAAACTGAACCCCTGCTTGGCTGTGCTAAGCTGGGCTTCCTCAAAGATTCTCCATCTCGGCAAGAAAGGTTGTCATAGTTCACCTACTATAACAAATACCCTAGATTGCGTGGCTTAGACAACAAACATTTACTTCTCACAATTCTGGAGTCTGAGAAGTCCAAGATCAAGGTGCTGACAGAATCAGTGTCTGGTGAGGACACGCTTCACTTCCTGGTTTGAGGACAGCTGCCTGACTGTTATATCCTCACATGGCGGAGAGAAAGAACATCTCTCTTATGTCTCTTCTTATAAGGGCACTAATCCTATTCCTGAGGGCTCTCCCCTCATGATCTAATTACTTCCCAAAGGCCCCACCTCCTAATACCATTGCATTGAAGATTGGAATTTCAACCTATAAATTTGAGTTGGGGGAAGACACAAACATTCAGTCCATAGCAAACTTGGAATCATCCTTGATATCTCTCCTTTCCTTTCTATGTGGGTTCAGTCACCTCCTTAAAAAGCTCTCAAGTCTGTCCATTTCTTTCCAATGAACATCGCCACCCCAGTGTAAGTGACTTTTGTCTCTTACTGGGAGACTAATAGAACAATACCTTCCTAATTGTCCTGTTGACTCTACTACATTATTCTACACACTGTAGACTTTGTTGATATTTTAAAATCTGAGTCCAATCATGTTAACTTCAGACTTATCTAAACACCGTTGTGCCTTCCCAATTTTCTTAGAATAAAGCTAGAATATACTTAGGCTCCCCATGATCCAACCTCTGGTCTCTCTCACTGGTCTAATTTGACCTGCTCTCCCTTCTTACTATCCGTGTTCTCTTTTCTTTCATTGCTGAGAACATTTTCATCACAGCCCCACCCTAGGGCTTTCGTATATGCCATCACCTTGACCTGGCACTCTGTCTCCACCTCACACTCCCTTTACCTAATTTATGACTCCTATGGTGACACAAAGACATGACACCCAAGTCCCCTCAAGAAGGAATTTGTTGTCACAATGTCTGGGAGTACAGTTGACAGACAGCTTCAACTGTTAGCCAGTTCAGGGATTGCCTCAGCTGCAGGGAACTTTTTTGGCCAAGGTCATGCCCTTTTTGGGGAGGACCACAAACAACGAATGATGCAGGTGAAGGATAACAGGACAGCTCTGATGGGACATGGTAGCTCTGGAGCTCCTGGTGAGGTCAGCTGAGACCTGCATCACAACTTGATTTCTCCCTCTGCTGAATCCTGTTCCTTTCTCTTTCTTCCACAAATGTGGATCCTGATGACTCTCTCCAGTAAACATTCTGCCCACTAATCACAGTCTGCTTCCAATTACTCCTCTAGAGGTCTACTTAGATATCACTTCCTGAAGGAAGCTGCGTATTAGTTTTCTAGGGTTGCCAAAACAAATACCCACGACCTTGGTGACTTGTAACAACAAAAATGTATTCTGTCACATTTCTGGAGACTAGAACTCTGAAATCAATGTGTCGGCTGGGCTACAGTCTCTCTGAATGCGGTAGGGGAGGATCCTTCCCTGCGTCTAATAGCTTTTAGTGGTAGCTGGCAACGCTTTGCATTCCTTGGCTTACGGATGTAACACTCTAATCTCTGCCTCCTTCTTCCCTGTCTACAAATTTCCCTCTGCTTATAAGGACACCAGTCATATTAGATTTAGAGCCCACCCTAACCCAGTATGACCTCATCTTACCTTGATGACATCAGCAAAGATTCTATCTCTAAATAAAGTTACACACCCAGGTTCCAGGGGTTAGGACTTTGCCATATCTTTTAGGAGACACAATTTAACTGCTAAGTTGTGTTACTGAGGACATATTTGGATGTCAGTAACATAAATTGTAGTAAATGTTTGTCATCCTTTCTTCTGACCAAACGTCTTTGAACAGTACCCTGCTATTTAAGGTATTTGCCTAATACTCACCACAGAAGTCCAACATGTGTTTTCCCAGCCTCCTTTGCAGTAAGGATGAAGGTATGTAACTTCTGTCATCAGAGACATTCCTGCCAAACACAGAATTGGAAGCCAGTGGTGCAAAGAAACACTCTCTGTGAAGACTCTGTTTTGGCAATGAAAGTGACAGAGACATCCAATTTCCAGAGGCAGGAGCAACGGAGTCTCGGTACTGTCAACTGCAAACCCACAGTGTGTGTGTGTCCAAGGACAGCCCCTGAGGTGTCTTCAGTAGACCAATTATGTAGTGTGATTCTGGGCACTGATCCTAGATGTGTAGTTTCTAAGCATGGCTCTCTGGCCAGCCCAGAGATTCCATGAGATTTATAATATCCTTTTGAAACTGCCTTTCTTCTTAAACTAGTGGGAATTCGTGAATATTACCTGCAACTAAGCCCCTAACTTATATAGAAATCCAACTTGAGTTTAAACAAAAGAAGAAATGAAATAAATGAAATGCAATGAAAGTAAATTTATTGGTTCAAACCTCTGTATGGACTTAGAATCTGATACTCAGAATGTTCTCAGGACTTCTATTTGTCTCATCTCATCTCTTATCTCTGCTTTTCTCTGCACGACAAATTCATTCTATCAGATTGACTACCCCCACTGGAACCAGGACCACCAGTAGCCCCTATGATCCTATCCTGGGTTTTGAGAGCAGAGAGAAAAGAGCTTCTCTTTGCCAGTTCTAGTTTTACGGATCCAGGCAAAGACTTTTGATTACCCAAATTGAGTCATACATGCCTAGTCCATAGATAAATCAGTATGATCAGGATATAGAGTTACTATGAATTCATTCCAATTACTGTGGCCAGAGAGGCAGGTCATCCAACTCCCTTTAAGAGCACATGCCAGAGCAGAGAATGGGAAGAAAGGAGCAGATCCCTCCCAAGCAGGGAAGTTTGCAAGTGGGGAGAGAGAGAGTAAATAGCACAAATACCTGCCCTGGAAAAATCTTTATGAGCCTGGCCATTACCTCAGTTTACATCTACTGTAAATGTTTTCTGTGCTTACAGATAAAGTTTTATCTGTACTTACAAATAACAAGTACTATCCCTTTAAGACTTAGTTGTTGTGAAATAGGTCACTCTATACATTAATTAGAATATGGGCTCCATCCAGACACAAATCCTCTGCTATATGCTGCTATATTCCCAGTGTCTTAGGGATGTAGCAAATAGGATATAGGGAGATAATGGCATTCGTTAATCAACCAAATAAATAAATGACACTCTGATTCAATGAATCTAGGGCATGGTATTAAAGTAATCAAGAGGTAGCATGAATTTATAAAAGATATTGGTACTCTTCACCCAATTTACTTTATATTTTATTTTATTTTATATTGAGAGATAGTATAGTGATTAAAAATAACCGTGAATTAAATTAATTCTACCTCTTAGTAGTTACATGTATTTAAACAAGTTACTTTTCTATGATTCAAGTTTTTCATCACTACAAAGAAGATAATATCAGGACCGATGTCACAGGATTCTTGTAACAAGTGTGATATTGAGTGACATAATTTTCACCCAATAAATATTTACTCTTGTTATTATATTCATCAGATCCAACTGTCTACTAGGTGTTTTTAAGATTTTAATACCATAATCACATCAGTATGCTGCCTGTGTTTATTCTAAAGCCAGTGCTCTTGTTTTGTTCCAGTACATCCATTCCAGTATATTCTCTTGAAAGAAACTTAGCCTCTTTCTTTTTTTTTTTTTTTTTTTTTTTGCGGTATGCGGGCCTCACTGTTGTGGCCTCTCCGGTTGTGGAGCACAGGCTCCGGACGCGCAGGCTCAGAGGCCATGGCTCACGGGCCCAGCAGCTCCGCGGCATGTGGGATCTTCCCGGACGGGGGCAAGAACCCGTGTTCCCTGCATCGGCAGGCGGACTCTCAACCACTGCGCCACCAGGGAAGCCCTAGCCTCTTTCTTGAAAGAAAAAGAAAGTAAATATTCCATAAGCAAAGACAAAGAAAAAAAAATATTTTTAACCTTTATGCCACCTTGGGTTTGGAAGTGGAAAACAATCAAAGAATTTCTTAAATAAAGAATGAATTACTTTGTCTTATTAATGTCAGTTCCTTCCATATAGCTTTAATCCATTGATTCTCAGGTGGAGCTTTCATTGTAATGGAAGGTGGAAGAAAACCATTGGGAAATGAGAGAAATCTGTTGAGAAAAAAATTAGGGATAGGCTTCCATTTCTCATTCTAAAAGTGAAAAAGTAGTAATATACTGTCTCAAAATGGAATCCCCCAAATTATTTCCATAACAATGTTTACAGATATAATTAGCCTATCTATAACTATCACTTGTTACCTTGATAATCATAGTACAGCTTTTACCAAACTAATGTATCCTTATTCCTAGAGAAGGAGCTGACAATGAATGAAGAGGTTGATGATTGCTAATCTAACATTTGAAGATATGATTAATGTGAACAAATCTGTGAACTTTCTCAAGCCTAACAAAATTGATCCCTGGATAGATTTGCCATTTCCCCTTCACTGCTTTGAGGGAAGAAAACAAACAAACAAAAAAACAATCTTAGAATTCCTGCCCAAAACTTTTCTTTTCTCTGAAAAGAAACAGGTTGGTAAACTTGAGTATATCTGTATAAAAATAAACATACAGAAATGTGTCATTAGTTTGTAATTTTGTAATTAGTGTGTTTGTGATATTTTTTCCATCTGAAGGACATACAAAAAATAGAGACAGGGCTAGAAATTTGTTCAAGTTATTATTTTTTGAACTATCATTTTAGGAATCTAAAAGGGGCTTGAGAGTTCATCTTAGAATGGTACCATCTGTTCTTATTATCATTTCCCTCCAACAAAGACTATATTGTTTCGTATGAAGGTATAATCTTGTCAGAAAATGAGTTACAAATGTTAATTTCTGATCTACCTCTTGTCTTATTATGTAATTCTATTCCTAAGCCAAATATATAACTAACAAATGACTTTGCGAAGTGAAAACATTACCTTGTCAAATTACTATTCTATGGGCATTCAAAAGAAAAGCAGACTGCATTTGTTTTGTTGAATATTTTTAAAGGTAATAATTCTATATACTTCTTTAGAAGGATAAAAAACATGCTTATCTACTCTGTCATCTGAATATGTACTTACTTCATCTTATTGCAACATCTTCAATTTCATAATCATAGAATAACTTTTTCTTGTTTTTAGAGACTGTAGTTCTGCCCTATGGCAAAGTCACTCGTTCATCCATGTATTCTTTCATTTATTCAGCAATAAAATTTTTAGCACCAGTATATTTAGCCAAATATCCACATGCCCATTGACAAACAAACACACTCCTGAATCCAGTTCTCACAGATGATTTGTATGCCTGGTCTATACTTAACACTTTGTTCTCAACTCAAATATCATCCCATCAAAGACACCCAGTCGGTCACTATATGAAAGGTAGTGCATTCACAGTGTGTCATATTAACACTGCATTATTGATTTTCTTAAGCAAATCACTATCAGAACATACAGTGTTCATTCATTGGTTTGCATGATTATTGTTCATATTCCCAAGCTACAATACAAGTTTCATGAAGGCAAGTGGCCTGCCCTATCTCACTCATTGCTGGGTCCCCAATATCTTGAAAAAACAACTTACATATAGTAGAAAAGTAAATATTTAGTGAGTAAATGAAAATTTTCAGTTGGGGATATAGGCATTTGTCAAATAATAATACATATATGCAAAAGCTCAACTCTGCTACAAAAGAGTTGGCATGGTTTTGTGTGCTGTAGGAAGGTTTGACATTATCTAACCCTGAAGAGGGCTATCCTAGAAAAGTCATAATTTATCTCAGGGCTTTATATAAATTAAATTCAGGTAGATAAAGAGGGCAATACCCATCTCTCCATGCTCAGAGAATGTACAGAGACCCTATGACAGGCTTGAAAGATGGCCAATGTAGCTAAAATGAATAGTAAGAGATGAGAAGTGGGAGAAACTAGCACAGTGATTTTCACTTTTTGTAACCATGACCCATGGTAAGAAATCCATTTTATATCAAGAACCAGTGCATATACAGACACATACTTACATACAGAAATAACAGAAATAATTGAAACAGTTATTATCCACTAAATAATTTTATGACCCACTACTGTGTCACATGCTCAGTTTGAAAAATAAGGGACTGGACATGTCATATAAAGACCTCGTTCCTTTATCCAAAGAGGCCAAGAGAAAAATTTGTTTTATATATATAAACAAATATTTTTCTTTATATATATTTATATATATATTTAATATTCCCTTATTACAATGTGGAAACTAGATCAGGGTAAGGGGGAGGTTTCTGGAGACTGGTCAACAATTCACACAAGAGATCTTGGCAACAGAGATCAAGAGATAGTAGGGCAAAAAGAGAACAGAAGAACAAATCTGATAAATATTTAGGAGATACAAATCAGCTAACCTGGCCATGCATTGTATACGAAGAAGGCAGAGTATTAAGGACGACTCATATGTTTCTGTCCTGCACAGCTTCATGGAGGATGGTGCCACTCAGTCAAGTTGGAAACTCTGGAAGAGCACCACGTGTAGTGGGTAAAAAGACATGTTCTGTTTGACTTGGGTTGACTTCGAGGTGTCTTGAGACATTCAAGTGATAATTTCGAACAAACAGTTGGGTATACAGAGTTACAGTTCAGAGGTAGTCTGGACTAGAGATTTAGATTTTTGGTTTATCTAAAACTGAAATCACAGATCTGGATGATATCATATTTTAAAAAATGAGTCAGGAGAGGAAAGAGCAAAGGAGAGAGCCTTATGAAATCCCAGCATTTACAGATGTCAATGCTAAGTGGAGGAAGATGAGCTTGTAAAGGAGAATGAGTAGTGACTATACAGGATAGAAGGGAAAAGACAGATTACAGTGTCATGGAAACCAAGGAAATAATTTATTTCAAGAAGAGAATGTTCAGTTCTATATTTGCTGAGAACTTACACCCTGGCTATTTAATTTGTATTTTTCTTAGTGTTGTTGTTACTGTTATTGTTGTGTTGCTTGGAAGACAGTGTTAGTATCCATGCATGTTCACTCCCTACTGTGTTTTCCTGTCATCTTCTTCCTGATTTTGCTCCCTTTCTCATCCAGTTTAGATAATATTCTCTATCATTATAACCACCCTCTTGGCAATTTCTTTAATTTTACTTCTTTTCTATCCTTCTGTGTCACCTTCCTGCGGGACCTTCAATCCTGGATAAATTCAACTGTTTTACTTCTTTGTTGCTAGATAATACTGGAGGAAACCAACGACATCCAGATTATTGCCTGCATAAATTCATGGTTATTTACTATCTACTGACTTAAGGCTAAACAGCAGTTCTTCCTTTTGCTCCGCCCAAGTGTGTATCTAATTTTCTACAGAAACCATGCTAAACCTTCAACATTTATGCTAATTCCACCACTTGCCCCCTCTCAATCTATTGACTCTGCTTCTTGAATTACAGGGAAAACAACAACAAATAACAAAATCATTGAACAGAAAATTGTCCAACATCCCATCACCAATTCTGCAAACAACCCTTAGAGATTGCATAAGACAGGGCTTAAAAGTGTGGGCTTCAGATCCAGACAGCGGGTGACTTTTGGCAAATTACTTAAACTTCCTGTGCCTCAGCTTCCTCATCTGTGAAATGGGCACAATCCCAACATCTAACCTAAAAAGACACTGTACTGTTAAACGACCTAATGCAGTGGTTCTCAAACTTGGGCAAGTATAAGACTCACCCAGAAGGCTTGTTATAACACAATGGAGGCCCATCCCCAGAGTTTCTGATTCAGTAGACCTAGCATCAAGTCCCAGAATTTGCATTTCTAACAATTCCTAGGCGATGCTGATTTTGCAGCCCAGCATCAGGAACCAGAGTTTGGAAACTACTGATCCAGTATGTGAAAAGCACTTAGAAATGTGGTCAGCACATGATAAGCACTCAAAACCTTTTTGTCATTGACACATATTTCCTCCCTTTATCTTCAGACAGGGGGAAAGCCTCTCTCATGCCTACAGCTGATCTCCTAGCCTGTTCTCTGCGACCTATGACTTTCTGCCCTCTCAGGCAATTCGATCAATTGACTCTTCCCTATTAATTCTTTCTCTTCATCCTCTCCCTCTCTGCGTATTTCTTTTCATTTGAATTAATAAACTAGAGTTTAGCATGTTTCTTCTATATTAAAAAAAATCAATGGCAATACCTTGGCTCCATTTAATAACCATCCTAACTCTCTTTCCATCAGTGAGCCAAACAGTTCAAAAAGAGTTGTTGTAGCTCATTTCCTCCAGTTTCTCAACTCTTACTATCTCCCCAGCTAACTGATTTCTGAGCTTATTTCTACATTGCTCCCCTATACTGCTCAAAAACTATCAGCACTACCTTTACTGTAGCTAAAGGCAAGAGATGTTCATCTCCCCTGGAAGCCACTGGCATTGCTGACCACACCCGCCTTCCAGAAAACTCCTCTTTTCTTTTCATCTTAAATCCACACACAGTCTCCTGGATTTTCTCCTTCGGATCAGCCACTACTTCTCCATCTCTTTTACGAATTTCTCTTTTCTGTGCTGCTTTTTAAAATCCTAGTTTGTTTGCTTGTTTGATTTCAGTCTTATTCAGAGACTTTTCTTCTGACTCTTCACTCTCCCTGAGCAAACTCTGTTGAGGAAGTAATATTGATCTGAAGGCATAATTTATTATATAAAATAAGGAAAATGTATCAGAGGCAGTGAGCAGAAATAACATATCTGAACTCAGTGCATTCAAAGGAATAAATATGTCATCAAGAGCTTAAGAAACAAACAAATGGGGAAATACAGAATGTTTATATTATTTTGACCATAGAAAAAAAGACAAGACAAGAAGTAGGAGTTTGCAAGCAAGGTTCTCCATGTTCAGTCACCACAAGTTTCTCCATGTTCAGTTCTCCATGTTCAGTCATTTCCCTTTGAAATAGAGGCTATGCTTTATACTAATAATGTATAATCGGGGTGGGGGAAGCCCACATCAATGAAACAACTAGTTATCAGAGGTGAGGAAACTCAAGGTCTAATTACCTTGGGTGAAGGTCTCAGGAGGAGTAGAGTTTGGATCACATAAAAATGAGTTAAGCTGACCCAGAATATTGGGAGCTTCTAGCGACTGCATACCTATTGTTTCTCACAAAATTTTATTTTTTAACCAGTGCCAGTAAATTGTATAGTTACATATTGGCCTTATGTCTCATGTTCTCCCACTAAACTTTGTCACCTGGGAGAAATCTGGGACTGAAAAATAGCACAGTTCATTGGCTGGGTGATTGCTGTAAGTAAGGTTATCTGCTGTTCTCTTTCCCTTACTTCGGAGGGTTGGTACCTTTGCTCATTCACAGCACAGATCCTGCATGTTTTCAGATGTGTACATCTAATCGACTGCAAGATAACTCTGACTGAATGTTCCAGGCTCTTCAAACTCAATATTTACAAAGCTGAACTCGCCATCTTTCCCTACATCTGCTTTTCTACTTTTGTTTTCTGTCTTAGTGGATGAAAACTCCCCCAACCCAGTTGCAGGTGACAGAAAATGGGATATGGTTTTTCTTTCTTCCTTCTCCCTCAGTCTCCCCATCTTACTGATCATTACCATATTCTAGTGTTTCTACCTTCTATATATTTCTTAAGCAATCCGGCCACCATTTCCGGTTTATTGTTCAGGTCACTCTCATGCTTCCTGTAGAAGTGGGAGAGGTGTTACGTGATGCTGTCTGCTGTGGACAGACAAGCTGAATTGGTCCTGCCTTATGCTTAGGTTCTTTCTGGTAGATAATAATAGCTGTCAGGGAATTTCAGACAGCAAAGATTAACTACACTCTCATTACTTTGCTATTAACTTTTAATACGAACGGATCTCAGGCCAAATTCCGACAAACCTATAGACATTTATTAAACTGATAGTCTTTGGTAAAATTCAATCCTTGCCTCTAGTTGGTATCATGCAATCAGAAACCCTCCTACACCAATGCCTGAGTGTTGGATAAATCAGAGCTCAAACCTCAGGCATCATCCTTAAGGAAAACAGGTTTGACTCAAATTCCTATACCCTGTTCTGGTAGTCATGTCTACAACGTCTTAGCCATTCTACGTGTATTGAAAACCTTTAATATAACTAACGATAATCTCTTTCTTCATTCATCATGCTAACTGACAGGCCTCCAGTTACATCAGTAAGCACTATTTCTAACATTCAGTATGCCACTTAGCAAAGACTTTGTTGTCAATAGAGATAGGATTAAAGGAGCGCTTTGGGTAGCTGCCCCTTTTTTAATAGAATGGGAGCTGATATCCCTTTGACTGTGCACCCTCAATGTTCTGTCAGATAACCAGAGCCAAAATCAGGTCCTAAACTAACTGGTACATATATAATATCACAGTGATTGTCCTAAAATCTTATAAAGTAATTTATACATATTATAACAATGTTTTTGGTCCTTGCCCTCTCTAAGCCTTAAAATACTTCTGAAAGTGAAACTATGATCATATTTGATTCTTAAAACTTATCAATGGCTTCCCATTGCTCTTATGATAAAATAAAAATTTTGTGAAATAGCCTCATCTGACACCATTCTTTTTTTTCTTAATTCATTCAAAAAGTACTTATTAAGCACCTTTTAAGCAACAGACACCATGTTAATGCTACAGTTGAGTATGTGCAGTGTCTCACAAAGAACAGTAAACGAGTGAATACATTAAATGATTATACATTGTGATATGTGCTATGGAAAAACCAATTGTAATGACATCTTTCTATCAACATCACTCACTCCCTTACCTTCACCCTTTGCTATTCAGCTATCCTAGACATCTCTTAAACATACCATATTTTTACCCAACTTTAAGCCTCCCCATATAGACTTCCATTTGCCTGGAAAAGTCTTTTCTCCTCCTTCATCTGGCCTACTCATATTCATCCTTTAAGAGGTGAGCTAAATATCACTTTCTTCAAGAAATCTTTACTGCTGATTATTTTCAACAAAATTATGTTCCCACACAAGTTTGTTTGTGAAACATCAATCATAGTGTTAATCACACAAATTTGAACTTCTCTTCTCCACTTTGATTTGCTTATTTGTATCATTCATTAGATGAAATGGGATAACTCTTATAACTCCTAGTACAGTGCCCTGTACGATGTAGTTCTCAACAAATATAACAGACCTTCTCTTTCATTTCCCATAACACCACCAGTATTTAGACTTTGCCTATAAGGTAGTTCCTTGCTAGAAAGATTAATGGGTGGAAATATTTAATATTATAAATCAAATTATTTAGGAAACAGTCACAGACAAAATTATACTATTTGTAAAATCTTTTCATTCAAAATATGAGGCATATAATGCAATTTGTCCTAATTTGGTGTTCATAGATTTCCTTTTCCAAATTTATAAGAATGCTCCCATTCTTGGGGACCTCCCCAAACCTTGGTTTAGAAAGGCTAAAAATAATTCATTTATGAATGTAAAATACTTGAACTGCTGTATTATCTATACAACTCCAAGGAACAGTTTGACTTTTTCCCTCTAAAGTCACCATTTTGATTTGGAATATTTGTATATAGTTCTATTTATGATTTCTTTATTCCAATAGCAGTTTGTGCCTTTAGAGTATAAAATCTTTTAGACTCAAGAGTTCAGCTATGGAAAAATGGAGAGAGATTCACATATTAAATCATTATCAGCTAACTTTCCATGGTTGGCTGAAATCTTAACAACAATGGATTACTAGGCATTTGAGCAGTGATACTGGGAAAGATTAGAAAAACATAAATTATGCTTACACAGTTACATGCACTGCCTGGTTCCCAGCATCCTAACTGCTGTGGTGAAAACCTTTTGGCTGCTGAAGCACTCACTCTCTTTTTGTTCCAGACATGAAGTGGCTTAGCTACATTCCCAGGCTGTATGACCAATTTGACATCCATGAAATGCACTATAGTGACAGTGTCTTTGGGCTTCGCTTCCCTCTCTTACTCCAGACACATTGAGGGACCACAATGCCTGGGTCTCTGGGCTCTGGATCTCACAGAAACATTTATGAAATCATTTTTATTTATAATTATTCATGAAAAATCCCCCCTTCAGACAGCTTGTACCCAGCTTGCGTGCCTGGACTCTATTTTTCCTTAGGGTGGCTGATTTACCCAATGGCCATTCAGGCTGTTCAGGCGGCCAACTGAAGACATTCTTCCCCAACTGCAGAAAGAGTACATCGTCATATTTATCTGTACTGAAAAAGAGAGGTATTATTACTCAAGAATTATGTGCAAACAGGTATTCTCACCAGCCATTTTCTAAAAAAGGGTTAAAAATGCTATATTATTGCCAAAGAACTGAAACGACTTTTTTGCACTGCTTATGGAAAAGCTGGCATTGCTTATGGAAAAGCTGGCAAGAGAAAAGATAAAGCTGATCGACGGAGACCCACATTTGGGAGGCAGCCCAGAAGAACAGCAGAGGAAGTAGGTTTAAAAACACAGGAGACAGAGACACAGAAAAGAAAAATCATCAGCATGAGATCATGCAGATTTATCCTGAAGGTAATGATGCTTCAGCTTGGGAGCCCTTCTTTCTCTGACCCCTGGGAATGCAGAGAGTTCCTGGGAGTTGTGGAAGGTTCTGGATAGGGAGAGAAGCCTGGGAGGCAATCAGGAAGAAACTCTGGTAAATTACTTTGAGAGACCTAGGGTGAAATGGACCTGAATCGCCAAAGCTCCAACAATGATTTATTCTAAATAGTTATTTGGAACTTCGTTTTGAATTTGTACTTTTAAAGTATTTCTCAAAGAAACTTCACCTCAAATTATGTCAGTTTCAGGCCTCACAGAATTGGATCTTCCCTGAGCATAGATAATGACCACATTTCTCTAACAGTCAGAAAAGGCTAAAGAAGTAAAGTCTCATTTTATTTGCTTTGGGCTCCCATTACTGACATTTTCATTTCTGGCTTGGAGCTCATGGTCTGGGTTTTGGGGGCTACCACTAGGTATAGTGGCTTTCTCCACTCACTAATTCATTATAAAAATTAATAGAAAGATTAAAACAATCTGTAAACTTACTCGGGCTGGGTGGAGTTTCTTTTGATTTTTTTTTCAATCAGTCCTAACAATGTCGTTTTAGAAAAACATAATTATTTTCACATTTTATTCATATAATAGATGAGCTGTGAAATGAGCTTCATGGATGATAAACACCCCAATGGCTACTAAGTTTTACACTGTATAAACAAGGATTGAGCTGCTGCTACACAAAATTAACAATAAAATTTTAGTGTAGATGCTGGATATGAAAACAATAAAGTATCCTGAGTAAAGAAGATCATTAGTCTTAGAATGAGATAGGACCATCTTATGAAATTATGTACGTGTGAACAAAAAAGAAAATGAGTTTAATTCCACACACAATTAGAGCTGTATTTCAAGTTTTTATCTTAACTGTTAAAATTGATTATACCTTGGGAAAAACAAAGGAAGGTGTCACAATTATAAAAATAGTGTCATAGTAGTTTTATGTGGAATACATAAACATAGACATCATTGTATTTTCCAAGTTGTGAAATATACAAAATAGAGTGATGAACTCCAAAAGATAGATGCAAAGATTTTGCACATTTTAAAAAGAAACTAAAAGAAATTTGTGTTTATTTGAAAGAAAATTGTGTTTATTTGAAAATAGTTCTGAACAAGAAAGGACCTGATCAAAAAAGAAAGAGAGAAAGAAAGAATTCTAAAGTGTTTTATTAGAGAGTAATTAACTTAAGTAGGGAAATAAACTTGAACTCTGCAAAAAGAGCAACAGGGTCTATAGAATACAGTTATCAATAATAATAATAACGACAAGTGGCTTATTTCGTGTAGCCGAGAACGGTGCATATCAGCATTCATCTTCTCCTGTCTCAATGACCACGTTCTTCTTATATATTAACAAATTCCAGAAGATAAAAGCGAAATGCAAATATTATTTCCAACATTTTAATTTTGGTAGATGTGTTTGCTGAAAGTAGAAAAGAACACAGTTATTTCTCAAAAGGGCTGCAGATAATCTTCAAGTCCCTGTCTATCACTGGGATAAGCTTATCTCAAGAAGAAATTTAAAAATGCATTAACTTAAGTGTATGATATAGCATCTTCCCATTGCCTAAGGCTTTCACTTCAGCTCTCTTAATTCTCATTTTGTAAGAAAATCTGTGCAAGATGGATATACTTATTGTGGGTAAATCCCAAGATGTCAGCTATAATCCTCATTCAGTTATCTAATTAGTAAATGAATTATAGGTTCTCTGACACACACACACGCAAAATGCTCACATTGTTCACATCCATCAGGAAAGCACACAGCCTGGTGCACTGTCTCCAGAGCACTGGGTTTGAAATATACACCAGAAAATGATTGTATAGTAGTATCTAATACTCACTTTTAAAATGCCATATCACTGGTTTTCCTATTACCTGCATAAACTGTATGAAATCTATCCTGTTCCTTGAGGAATCCATGTCATCAATGTGAGAGGCAGTGGAAAAAATAGTTTCTAAGTTTAGGTCTTTTTTAAAGAAGATCTTTCCTGCCCCAATATTATCTCCTAAAACTTCTTCTGCTTTCTTTTAGTACTTTTTATTTATTTGGAGGCGGGGTGGGGGTGGGGGGGGAAAGCAGCTTCATTCTGATCTCAAAATAGGAGCAGTTAATTATCCTACTTTTCTTAGGAAAGTAACACAGGTATTTTCCCTCCTTACTTCCACTGAGAGTAGAACTCAGTATAAACTTGCTTTTATATTGAAATGCAAGTAATGCTGCTGCTACCTGTTCACTCATTTAACCACAGGCCCACTGTCCCCACAGGAAACTTACCTTATTAAAAAGAAGTCAAAGTTTCCTTCATATAATTTATCTTAACAAGCGCCAATTCCATAGACTACCCCTACATTATTTTTTAAGTAAATTTTTATTTTAGAGCAGTTTTAAATTTACAGGATAATTCCTAATATAGTGCAGAGATAGTGTGCCCAGTTTCCCCTACACTACATTACATTGCATTATGTTAGAATAATAAATTAAAATTAATGAACAAACATCAATGTTACATGATTAACAAAATGCATCTTTACTCAGATTTTTATAGTTTTTTTTTTAACCTATTGCCCTCCCCCTCCACCACGACCACCAGGAGCACATCCAAGATACCATATTACGTTTAGACATCAAGTCATTTTAAGCTCCTCTGGACTGGGACAGCTTTTCAGACTTCCTTTGTTTTGATGACTTTGACAGTTTTGAAGAAGTACTAGTCAGCTCTTTTGTAGAATGTTCTTCCATTGGGATTTGTCTGATTTTTTTTTTTTTTTTCACAATCAGACAAGGGTAATGGGTTTTGGGTAGGAAGATTCCAGGGGTAATACAGTGCCCCTTCTCTCACAGCACATCAAGGTTCCATCCTATCAGTATGACTTATCACTGTTGACCTTGATGACCTGGCTGAGGTCCTACATTCTGTCTCCCTTTTCGAGATTCCATTCTTGGTTTTATCAATTAGTAGTGTTAATAACAGCAAAGTCAAAACTGTTTAGTTAGCTTTGTTCTACTCCTTGAAATCTTAAATTCATTCAGGTGTTTCTCAAATATTTGAAGTTATGCTCAAAAAATATCATTTTTTTGTGCCAAATAAAATCCTTTAAACAATCTGGACACTTGGATACTTTAGGATTCTCAGGCTCATCCATACTGATCTTTTCTAATTTCTTCTGCTTGTGTATACATATAAATGTTTCCTCTCTATGAAAAAGAAAATGGGTAAAAACATGACAAAGTTTCCAGTTGCCTTAAAGGGGTGATTGTAAAATTACTAAAAAAGAAATAAAACATTTTTCAGAAATAATAATAATCATGATATAGGGAAGAACGTCTTTAAAAAAGATCTATTTAAGAATCAATCCATGGAATCAATCATGTCCATGCCACTCTCTCACTTCGTCCCAGCTTACCCTTCCCACTCCCCATGTCAAGTCCATTCTCTATGCCTGCATCTTTATTCCTGTCCTGCCCCTAGGTTCTTCAGAACCATTTTTTGTTTTTTTAGATTCCATACATATGTGTTAGCATATGGTATTTGTTTTTCTCTTTCTGACTTACTTCACTCTGTATGACAGACTCTATGTCCATCCACCTCACTACAAATAACTCAATTTTGTTTCTTTTTATAGCTGAGTAATATTTCACTGTATATATGTGCCACATCTTCTTTATCCATTCATCTGTTGACGGACACTTAGGTTGCTTCCATGTCCTGGCTATTGTAAATAGAGCTGCAGTGAACATTGTGGTACATGACTCTTTTTGAATTATGGTTTTCTCAGGGTATATGCCCAGTAGTGGGATTGCTAGGTCGTATGGTAGTTATATTTTCAGTTTTTAAAGGAACCTCCATACTGTTCTCCATAGTGGCTATATCAATTTACATTCCCACCAACAGTACAAAAGGGTTCCCTTTTCTCCACACCCTCTCCAGCTGTACAATATATTCTTATAGCTAATTTTTTACATAATAGTTTGTACCTCTTAATCCCCTACCACTATATTTTTGAGATTTTATCTTGATCAAGTCCTTCTTTCTAGTTACTGTATTTGGTTTTCTGTCATTCTTTTTGTAATTTTTTATGATCGATTATAAATCCATTTTCTTACATTTTCCTGTGGGTTTTCTCTTTTTTATGTGCACTTAAGGGTATAAATGCAAAATATACTTCGTTTTATATGTTTTGATATGAAATATTCTCGTTTACATTACTTTTTATATTGCTTGCATTTAAATTTTATTTCCTCTATGACTGAATATTATTTAAAAGTCTTTGTTACTCCTAAATTAGGTAAAGTTTCTCCTGTTTTTGTTTTTAAAAGGGTCAACTTTTAAAATGTATTTTTTTTCTTAATTGTGATTATATATAGATAGATTACATATTAGATATATGTAATATCCTTTATTTATAGCATGTAAACTTTGTATATCTATTTATATTGACATTACATATGCATATATTTATAATTAAATTTGTTGAATATATTATTTAGTTGCTCTAAGTTTTTGATCTATTTTTTGATTTGACATCTACCTAATCCTGAAAGATATTTAATAATTAGTTATATTTAATTTTTTAAGCCTTCTTGCATTACTAACAGTTTTTGCTTTGAGTATAGTGAGCTGCTATGTACTTTGATGAACAGAATTTTTTTTAGTATAGTATTTTCTCTTTTAATTTGGACTTTTTCTTTAAATTCTACTCCTCAATGTTTTTATTGCCATTAACCTAAAATTCCACCTTTTGTGGGAATAATATTGCTACTTCCTTTCTCTTCCTGGGCCTGGTCTTTCTTCAACCAGATCTTCATTTTCCATCTCTTTCAACATGTCAATTTAAGAGTGTTTCTTATAAATAGCAAGTAGCTATGAGGTTTTACCCTAATCTTATTGTTCTCGTCTTCTAAAAGAATCACTCAGCATGTTCACATTTAATTTGTACACTTACATATTTGATTTTACTATCTTCATGCTATTAAATGTTTTGCAATTTATTTTACTTTATTGTTTCATCTTTTTCCTTTTTTTTTTTTTTTGGTAGATACTTATGATGCTTCACCCCTGTTCATTTGGATGTTCTTGGGCGTAGTTATCTTTCCTTTCCATAAATTCATGTATTTCCCCCATCCAAAGGCTCTGTTTCCTTGCCACTCAGACTCCTCTATATAAGATGAAATCCTTAGAATACATGTTCCCCACCCTCCTCCTGTCCCAACTTCTGCTGATAATTTAGCACTTCTAGTTTCAGTTTTTTCCTTGCAATACATCTCTTCTGTTTCAAGCTTTATTTATCTCTTAGCTTTCACATTCACAGTCACGCTATCATTTTCCATTTAGAATTAACTATACATATTGCAAGATTCATTGCTCACCACAGTTTCCTTTCCACTTCATCTTCTACTATCAGAGGTCCCTGTTTTGATTCATTTGTCTTGTAGAGTCTTTTCTCTAATATTTTACTTAGAGGTGGTGAGTAGTAACATATTTTCAGAACCCTTGCAGAGCTTCAAATACCTTTACTTTTCATCATGCTGGATAAAAAATATCTTGGAAGGATATAGAATCTTTACCTTGCAATTCTTTTCTCTCAGTGGTCTACATTCCAATACCATCTAGCTTGATAAGTTCAAAGGCAGCATTCACAATTTTGTAATCTATCTCATAGAAATAAAAGCAACAGAAAATGAATATATATATATTCATTATATATATATAAAGATGTTGATTGTAGAATTGTTTATGGAAGCAGAGAAGAAGCTGGGAGCAAAAAGTATACAGAATAACAGGGGGTTTGGTGAATAATTATGTTATATTTACACTATGAAATATTATTTAGAATTTTAAAAATAATAAATTGAAGCTCCACTGGTTCACTTAGAAAGATTTTAAATATGCATGGATTAAATATGCATGGATTAAATATCAAAAGTTCGAGGAAGAAAAGTAGAATAGCTGTATTTTTTTTTTTTTTTTTTTTTTTTTTGCGGTACAGGGGCCACACTGTTGTGGCCTCTCCCGTTGTGGAGAACAGGCTCCGGATGCGCAGGCTCAGTGGCCATGGCTCACGGGCCCAGCCGCTCCGCGGCATGTGGGATCTTCCCGGACTGTGGCACGAACCCGTGTCCCCTGCATCGGCAAGCAGACTCTCAACCACTGCGCTACCAGGGAAGCCCATAACTGTATTTTTTATAACAATGACAAAAATGTCTCTGTATGACCGTGTGTTTTGTGATTAAATGGTTAAATAAATATAGAGAGGAGAATGGAAGAATATACACTAGACTATTAATATAGTTTAGGAGGAGTGAAAGGAATTTGAATAAGAAAAGGAAAGATTTACTACATAGATAGATATATAGATAGATAGACAAAAGGTATGATGATAAAACCAGTATTTTTATGATCATGTATGTGTAGATTTTCATGTATGTGTGTCTATGTCAGTATGTAGGTGTCTGCAAGTTTGTACATAAATTTGAAAGAAAAGTCACCAAAATGTTTTGTTGGTTGGGATTTCAGGTAACCATTACTCTCTTCCTAATAATGGTATATTCTGTTTGGTATATACAATGAGCATCATGCATATAATAAAACTAGCACAATAAAGCTGCTTTCATTTTTGTTAAAAATGAAAGAAAAAATCACGCCAAATTATGGAAACATCTTATACATATATATTCATCATTATATTTAAACTATAGAAAAGCAACACTTGAGATCATAAAAAGTATAAAACTGAGTTAACATAATGGTCCATCTATCAAGAATATGATTCTAATGAACAATTTGGAGACAAGAGTGAATAGTTTACATAATATTACATTCACAAAGTTAGATATTCATCTTTGAGGTTTTATGACCCTACCCACATTTCCAAATATTGCTAATAATAGCTATATTTTATTCTGACAGAAATTTCTAACAAAATGTTTTTATATAAGCATATTTCTTCTGCTTTAACATATTTTCTTTTAAATATTTTTAAATTACCTCTTTCAAATATCCCAGATAAACTCTGCATAAAGTGGTCTAGAATTAATTCTAAATCTGCACAGATTATTAATATTCATGGTCTTGTGTGTCTTTGCTTTCATTTTCCAGAATACTGGCTCTTTGTACTCTATATCTATAAATCTAGCTCCGCCATGCTGTTCTTTGGGTGGCAATATTCTAGAATAGTCAGATTTGCAGATCATAGAAAAGAAAGGCACTCAGTGTCTCTGGGTTGAAGTAAATACGAGAAAAGTAATAGGGTAGGAGGCGGAGAAGTAATGGAGAATCAAATCGTAGAGGCCCTTGTGGGTAGTTTTCAGGACTTTGGTTTTCGCTTGATTGCCATGAGGAGTCGTCACAGTGTTTTGCATAGAAGAGTGACGGGATCTGACATAGAACTTAAATGATCACTACTGTGTGGAGTAAAAACTGTAGGTGCTGTGTGACCACCTAGAGGGGTGGGATAGGGAGGGTGGGAAGGAGACGCAAGAGGGAAGACAGATGGGGATATATGTATATGTATAGTTGATTCACTTTGTTACACAGCAGAAACTAACACACCGTTGGAAAGCAATTATACTCCAATAAGGATATTAAAAAAAAAGAAAATTTAGTACAAGAAAACAACTGTAGGAGGCAAGGACGGAAGCAGAGAGACCGTGAGACTGGCAATAATGCAGGTGAGAGGTGATGGTAGTTCACAGCAGTGCAGTAGCTGAGGAGAGAGCACGAAGTGGTTGGTTTCTGGGTGTATTCTGAAGGGAGAGCTGGAAGAGATTCCTGACAGATTGAATCTGAGTTGTGAGAACAAGAAAGGAGTTTTAGATAAATCCAGGGTTTGGGGCATGAGCAACCAAGATGGGAAAAGCAAGTCTGGCGGGGAGTAGGAAATCAAGGTTTTAGTTTGAGATGTGTTGTGTTTGAGCCTTTTGAATTTCGTGCACAAGTGTTTCTAGTAACTTCAAGAAGTCTTAGATACTCTGATCTGTTTAATGCTAGGTTGGAATCAAGCTTACACCCCAGAAATCACCTGGAGGAATTATTTTCCAGGCAAATTTCATAGTGGCCACTTGACAGTTACCTTCTACAGAAACTGCAGTATCTGCTTCAACAGTATATACTAAATAACCACATTATATATATACTCGATGGTCTCATGACAGACAAAGCTAGAAAATACTTCATTATTTCAATATTTTTCTAATTTTGCAGTTGCCTGCAGCAAAATGTCTGTTTTATCATGATTAGGCCTTGTAGTATACATTTCATCGTATCTTCAAATTAGATCAGTTTTGTAATGTCACTTATACAAGTTCTATCTCATCTTAATTTCCATCAATGTCTCATCTCTTGCCTTATGAGAAGAGTGACCACCACAACCTGCTCTTCTCTGAAAGCTTTTCCCCTACATATAATTTCTAATATTTTTCTTTTGAAAGGTTTTCAGGTTATTCCAGAGAAAAGGCAGCCAGATTCTTGCTGGGGGGAAATCAGCATTTTCTAAATAATCCCCAAAACAATATTGTCCTAGAAATAAGGCTTCCCATATATATTGGGTTGGCCAAAAAGGTCCTTCGAATGAACTTAGGCTCCAGGGAGCCTAAGGCAATGAGGCCTTAGACTCCCTGGAGGCCCCAGTTAATCAGGGGCAGTTCTGATGCTGCGCTTGACAAAGGGAGCTGATTGAGTCCCTTCACAAGGGCCCATTAATTTCAAAGGTAATCGCTTCCAGTGATTACCTAAACTCATTAGAATCTGAATGACTGACAAGAATAGTGAAAACTCTTCAGACCAAAGATGATCCCTTGGATCATGAGAAACTGAGTATTATTTTTTAATTGACTGTGGCTCAAGACATACTCACTACAGTGCTGTTCATTCTTAGCCATGGAAGGAATACTAATCGTGCTCTTACTTACGTGGATAGCTACCATTTATTGAGCATGCATTAACGAGAAACTGTAATAAATGCTTTATTTTTATTTCATTTAATCCTAACACTACTCTCTGGGGCAAAATTTTTATTCTCACATTTTAGAAATGAATAAAATGAGGCTAAGAGAAGAAAGTAATGGTAGATCTGGGACCAAAGGCAGGTCTATCTGATTTCAGACCCAATCTCTTAAACACCATGCAATGCTCTCTACTGTTTATTGAGCTGACACTGATGATAGTTAACCCTTAAAAGAGAAATATTATCACTTCCGCTTTACAAATTTGAAAAACTTGGTCTTGCGGTGGTTAACAATTGAGATAGTAAGTTGCAGAACTAGGATCAAACATAGAATGATCTGACCCCAGAATCTGTGTTCTTTTTCACTATGCTGTGCTGTTATCAGCAGACTTTCCAAGATATTAAGAGTTAATCTTGTAAAGTCATTTCAAAAGGGAAGTAATAAAACTGTAGCAAAAGTCATTCTGGGAAGCAGAGTGGCTCCCAGTCCACAAGCTGGCTACCACGCAAAGTGTTCATGGTATTAATACATCAAACTCAACTATGCGGCTCCCGCGGCAGCCAATTCCTAATGACGGCAGCAGATGCACTGGGTTATTATAAGTTGGCACTATTAGCTATTTTAATCATGCAACAAGCTCCTCTTGTTCTGACTCACTGCTCACCAAGCAATATTCTGATTTTAATTTGGTTTCCCATGTGGCCTTCCTAGGGCAACATTACTTCCTCTGGTCTCTATGACAATTGTATGCCTCATTTTAATTTAACTCCAAGGCAGCCTCGTAAACGGATCAGTTTCCTTGTGAAATTGGTAACAGTCTCCTGGAGTCAGTTACTGATGACCCAACATCAGGAGAGGTACTCTAGTGATCTGACCCTGGACTACAGGGACTTCACTAAGCTAAAGCCATCACGTGACTCACTCTAAAGAGGCTCCCCTGAGGCACAATGTTTGTGAACCTATTATCTCAATGTGATATTAAAACTGTAGCAAAAACAAATTAGTGACATTACTGATCACTGTGGATGTACATACACAAGTGAATATATTTCTCTTTTAATTTTCCTAACTGAAATTTCCCTAACTAATGCCAGTAAATAAATGTTATTTCTGGATTCTCAAAGATTAAGTTTCATTTTGGTAATTCAAGTATGATGAATATTTATAATGAATGCATATGGCATAATTCATAAACCATTGCTGTTCTTTATATGAGCTTATTAAGTTAGATATATTTCCCCATATCAAGGTACATGTTTTCTGCTTGGTGATTAGCTATGGATTATATTACTATTTTTTTTCTTATTTAGCTGTGAAAATGGCGGAGAATGAGCATTCTGTTTGGCTACTGTGGCCTTCCTGGCAATACAGGACAACCATATATGTATTTTTTCAAGGAGGATAGATTCTAGCACAAGACAATCCATTTCATCAGGACTGGGTTAATAAGAAATGCAAAACTCCATGCTTACCTGTTCCAGACTGTCAAATATGAAAGGATAAACTGAAATCAAAAGAGATACCATTCAGCATCATTATTAGGTAAAATAATTTCACTCTGCACTGCTGGTGCTTCCTTTATAGACCAGGCAAATGTTAATTTGATGCTCCACTAAGTATTTTGAATAATCTAAAATATTTGCCAACCTCATCTTTCTGAAGCTAGTTTATTAATACACTGAAAATTTTCCCACTAATTAAGGGTATACTTACAGAAAATGACATTCAAACTGTAATCTGAAAAGAACAATCCATTAGAAGTGTTTCTAAGAGTACCATCTACTTTCCTGGGTTTGTTTTTCCTAAATTCTTATTAGAAATGAGGTCTTACATATTGGTGGGAATGTACCAAATACAACATCAAGTCTTACACTGTCCAGTGAAGCCATTCTGACTGCTAAAATACTGAATAAAAACTAACATGTTCAAGAAATATACGCTTTTTAAGGATGATTGAAACTATTCTGAGCACCTTATATCAAGTCACTCTACATTACTGTAGCAGGTGAAATTTTATCTAGATAAAAATGAGCAAAGAAAGAGATCTGGTTTAGGAAACCTTGAAGAAAATATAAAGTATAATTATCTAAAAACCTTAATTCTTCCCCAATCCTGCAAGGTTTAAAATTGATATATATCATGGAAAACAATGGAAAATAAACAATAAAACATAGTTACAAGAAATGTAATAAACTGTAAATTATAGAGCAGGAAAATGTCAAGGTTTTCTCTCTTGGTCAATGCATGCACTCCGAAACATTGACGTTTGAACCGAACTTGCGGACATAAGGCATTCATGGAGTTTGTGTATATAGTAGAGCTCCATGTCGTTAAATCCAAATGCCATTTCATTTTGTAAAGGTTAATATTTTTGAAAAAAGCCTCCACACTGGTGTTTCCATTCCTCTAGGCCTTGAGAAAGTTTGCTATGACAGTGTCAAAATGTTGCTTAAGGATAATATTTGGTGAATGAGATTTTTTTTCCTAGGTGTAAAGAAAGTCACAATGTTGGGCATATCAACTCTTAAAGCCTTCTTAGGAGTCAATGTATGAAGTGGTACATCCAGCCTCTAACAAAAAACAAATCACTCCTCAGACAAAGCCTGGCTTTGAAAGAGTGCAAGCATTTTCTCTGCCCATTTCTCAGGGCTTTCAGGTTACGGACTGCAAGTTAACTTCCTGAAGTAATGCTTCCAGTTGCTTTGGGCATAGCAGATTCTACAGCATC
Source organism: Delphinus delphis (assembly GCF_949987515.2). Lineage (NCBI taxonomy): Eukaryota > Metazoa > Chordata > Mammalia > Artiodactyla > Delphinidae > Delphinus > Delphinus delphis. The sequence continues at coordinate 120,932,788 of NC_082686.1, read as the reverse complement.
CTCTGAAGACACTGCATCTTGGCAATGCCTTCCTTACAGTGGGACCCTGCCATCTGACCTAGGACTGCAACGATCTGACCAGCCCAGCGTACAGTGACTGGTGTGCTTTGCTCTATTAAGACAGTCCAAAACACGTTTGCTTTTGACAACCACATCCCATGCCTGACTTCCGGTGACCTTATGGTCAGGTGAAATTTCTAGGTATTATTAGTGTGAATCACTGCTAAGCCAGCGAAATCCCCTTTGATGTACTTTAGGGAAATAAAGAAACAAAACTGTGAACTGCCCATTGTCCATCAGTGTTATTAGTGCTTTAAAACTCAAACCACCCTGAGGCATCAAAGTGGAAAACGGGCTATTTACCCCAGAACTGTGAATTCCCAGGATAGTCATTATGTGCAAATATACTCTGAAGCTGTAGTTTAACTAGGTTTATTCCTGAGTGTCAATAATAAAATTAACGGTGATGGCTACAGTAAGCTGCTTTCAGAGATGAAAGACCTTCCAAAAGGAAGTTTCTGCTATCGTTTATGTGGTTGACTACCACTTAGCACGTAAACTACACAGAACACACAAAAGCCAGGATCTTTTATTCTTTCTGCTTTTGTTCAAGAAAATGGTTGAAGGCAAAAGAAGAGAAGGTAGATCTGGTATGTTTCAGTGAGACAGACAGAAAGAACTGTTTTGTCTGTTAACACGCTGAGATTTTAAATTTAATCATTTCAAGATAATGACGTCACTTTCATGCCATGGAAGTGTCTTTTCTTTGTGAATGGGAAGGGGCACAGATAAAAATTCTAAACACTGGACAGTGATTGGTAATTTGTATTCAATATTCACACATCTAATTCACTCTCAGTTTGGCTCAGATCCTCTTCTGCTTTGTTCATGAAAGTTGGGCAGTTTAAAGCATGGTTATGTGTGGTAATATGCTTATGAAAAAATAGTAAGGACAATTCAGATATATATTCTCTTTTATTGAATTATTAAGTTCAAAGTAATATTGATGATTTTCTGATAAGAATTTGAAGTTTGGTTGTTTGTTTTCTTTACTTAAAATTTATTTCTTCTTTCAAAGAAGACAAAAATCACAGTTTTAACTCAGCAAGTAAGGAGACTATGCTACCATGGAATGAAGTGTACTATCTAACTTGTGTGCTAAACTTAAAGGACCTTTACAATCTAAAGCTCTATACATCTGGAGAAAAGACAGCTATACGCTTTGTTATTTCCAAAATTCTAGAGTTCCAGGAATCAAGAAAATGGGCAAAAAGTTTTAATTAAAATTAAAATCAACAGAGCATAACGGTGACAGAGTTAGGAAGCAAATCAAGATCTCTCTACGTGTGAAATTTAGCACAGCAAAAATCATTTGGTCTATAGTTTTCCATCTAATGTTTCCTATGCAACACCTGGTACAAACCCCATTCTTATTAAGTGTACGGGCAGCCTCTTATTTATAACGAGGATATGATCCAAAAGTCCATTTATCCCTTAGAAACAATGCCGCAAATGGTTAGGTTTCTTGGCAATCACGTGAAATATGTATTAAGCAAGTAGCTGAATTATTGCAGCATTCCAATTTTAAAATAGATTCACACGCAGTTGCAATAATAGAACTAAATGAAACCAAAATACAAATGTTTAATAATAATTTTTAAAATGTATCTTCAATTCTACTGTGAGCAGAGTAGTTTAATGAGAAGAGGAGGAGATAAAATAGGACATCTCTGGAGGGTCCAAAGTGCCAGCCAGTGACTTTCAAAGGTGTTGAAGATAGTGGCACTGCTGTTTATTATATATAATATCACTTCACATATTAAGAGTCTAGTCTCCCTCCAAGACTATTACTGCATTCTAAATATCATTAGGGCATTTTACTTTTGGTGGGATTTTTTTTGGTGGTGGTGGTAAGGGTCGGGGACCGGTTGTGTTCAGTAGGTCTCAGCTAACAAACTGAGTGATATAAAGGGAAAGCAACCTGAAAAGAAAAAATAGAAAACAACAGTAAAATATAAAGACAGTTATTTGGAAGCCCCTGGGAAAAAGAAGAGGGAAAAAGAAAAGAACAAGGTAAATGACTGTAGGGAAACTTAACTGGCTCCTAAGGGGAGTTGTGACTCTGGCCATCACAAGCTGACCCTGTTTTCTTCCTACTGAGGCCATGTTATGAACTCAGCTTTCTGAAAAGCCATTAGATGCCAAACTATGATTACAAAATTAATGGAACAACAAAAAAAAACAATTGTATGTTTTATAGGGGAGTTGTGACTCTGGCCATCACAAGCTGACCCCGTTTTCTTCCTACTGAGGCCAGGTTATGAACTCAGCTTTCTGAAAAGCCATTAGATGCCAAACTATGATTACAAAATTAATGGAACAACAACAAAAAAACCAATTGTACGTGTTATAGGCATGCAATATAATGACCTGACACCCTATAAAATCTGTTATGGTTATTTTTTAGTATGAACTAGACTAGCTGAGGCTTCTTCAAACATTATTTAACAAGTATGTACTGAGCGCCCGCTACATGTTGGGTATTGTTCTAAGCACTTTGGATACATTAATGAACAAAAATGACATCTCTTCATTTTTCTTCATCCTGTGCTCTTCCCTTTCATCACCAAGCTCCCATAAAGGAGGCCTGCACATCTCCCAGTAACCAGCAGTACTTTTTCCTTCTATAAGAATGTGATTTGGCAGGGTCCCGGCTTTCCCCAAAGCCCTGCTTCCTCAGCTTTAAATATAAATTGCAGGACTTCCCTGGTGGTGCAGTGGTTAAGAATCCTCCTGCCAGTGCAGGGAATGTGGGTTCGAGCCCTGGTCCAGGAAGATCTCACATGCTGCGGGGCAACTAAGCCTGCGAGCCACGACTACTGAAGCCCATGCACCTAGAGCCCGTGCTCTGCAATGAGAGAAGCCACTGCAATGAGAAGCCCGCGCACCTCAACGAAGAGCAGCCCTTGCTCGCCACAACTAGAGGAAGCCCGCACGCAGCAATGAAGACCCAGTGCAGACAAACATAAATTAATTAATAAATATATATATATATATATATATATATATATATATATATATATATAAATTGCAAATACTTGCCTTCCCTTTCAATGACCTAAATAAAATTTTCTGAAAAAGTCTTGGCTACTTCTATAGCCATGCTTCAAGTTTTCCCTTAAATCCTGATGCTGGGCCAACAATTTCTCTTCTGGAAGTAATCACACCATTCCTTTATTGATTCAAGCACATATGCTAAAATTCATCAATTGGTTTAGACTTTAAACTTCAGAGGCATAGGCATTTTCTGACCAGGTATCCACAGAGTCACACACGTTTCCATCTCATTGCTCAGCCAATGCATTTTCATGCCACCATCGATGGAATTGACTTAGCATTTTCTCCTTTCTTCAAATATTTTCCCTTGTTCTAAAAAATGATACTCATCCCCAAATGAGATAATTTGAACTTGGAAGTTAGTTCCTTCACCTTTATTCCAGCCTTCATTTCTGAAGTAAGGTTTTTCTTCGTTTTTGAGTGGATTTGCTGCCGTATCTCCACAGCATATCACTGAGCACCATATCTTCTTTTCTAAGACACAGAATAGAAGAATTTTATTTTAAAAATTGGAGAAAACACAGAAGACATGAAGAGCAGTATGAAAGACCCACACTTGCTCTAAGTGTGATGGTACACTCATCCCGCCCACTCACTGCCAGCAGCCCCTCGTCCACGTCTCCTCTGGATATGCTGAGACATGGCGAGGCACAGTCCAGCTGTGCAGACTCAGTGCCCTTGGTATTCACAGTCTTTTCTGGGGGTGGGAGGAAGGGAGCTTGTTTTGTGGTGCTCCCATAATTCGAGATCATCTATATTTAAAATAAAACAGATAGAACTCTAACTTCTACAGTTAAACTGTTTATACTACAGGTATAAACTGCGATAAGAGGCGAAAGGCAAAACAAATGCAGAGTTGGGATAAAGGAGACTATGGTGGCATTTGGAAGTGAGGTTTTTATACCTCCAGCCTGACCTGTGTATCTTTCTCCTCAATTATACATAATTACTAAATATTATGAGTAACAGGTCTCTAAAACATAAGTGAGACTAAAATAATATGAAGAGAACTCAGTTGGAGGCACACAGTTTGGAATGGTTTAGACAACCTGCCCTCTATATCTAAGAGTGGTTATTACAGACTAAGGTCACCATTTTTAAAATGCATCTGAAACTTTAACTGTATTGATTCATGTTTGCACAAGGGATGTGTCAATTAGAAGCATACTACTATATTAATTGTTATAAGTATCAGGTATATGGATTGCTCTTACAGTCAGCATATTTTACACATTTTACAAGTTACTTGTAAAAAAGTTTTTTTAATTTTAAATTTTTAAAAAATTGTCTTATAAATGTCCCAATATCTCAGAAGAGAGTTATTCAGCATTGCATACTGCATAACTGGAATTGCTCCAGATATTTCAACTTAGAAATTGTTTTTGCTATTAAGTGTATTTTAAAATACTAGCATTTGTTTCCAAAACAAGGTTTCAGAACCTTTCAAGATGACTGAAGTTTGAAACTACCATCATTATCTTACCCACACAAACTCATTTACCTTACCTGGGAGGTGTCAGGATATTAGAAATGCATAAGATCAAAAAATTAAAAATGCTGACACGAGCTAAATATATTCTAGAAATTCAGTAAAAGATAGGGAAGCTTATACAATTTAGGGAATTCAGTCCAATCATCGCCCAAAATAAAAGAAACTTCTGTATTATAATATATCGTAATACAGTCTTTCCTAAAGCATTAATAAAAATTGTAGAATTATTTTCATTTCAAGTTAATAGGATCAGTTTGAAATATTAAAAAAAAAAATGGTGGAAATGACCTAAGAAATAATTCTCCAAATGCCAGAAACATTTACAGCTAAGTATAAATTAGATATAGATATATCACTAGGACTTTGTCACCCATACTTTAATGAGGCCAACCACTTACTTAGTCTCCTCCCCAAATGAGCCCCAAAAGACAAGTTTCAAATGATACCCTATACTCAAAGCCAGAGTGCAAGGTCTCCTTCTTCAATTTGCTTCTAGCTCAATTTAACTAATTCTGGTTTCGCTGAGTCTAATCTGTTATTTCTAAACCCATTGTCACCTCCATCCTGCTTCCCTCCTCCTAATTCCCTTCTCAATTTGATAGTTAGCACTCTGCACAATTCTCAGGCTAGGAACATATAGTTTTATGTAACTATTCAAGATTTTTAAGAATTGATACAGCATAAACCTCAACTTACCAGAACAGACGCTGGTCATAAACAAAGGGGTATTTTCATATTGGTGCATACCTGCTCAAGAGTGCCCCATCTCCTCCGTATTTGGATCCAGGCTCTCTGGTAGGGGTTCTGTTTTTCTCATTCCCTGGCCCTAGCATCTGTCACTGATATGTTGAGTCCCTGTTGCAGCTCCCAGTTATATGGAACTCAGGCGCCATGATCGGGTCACCCCTACTTGAATTAACCTTCAGTCCTTTTTTTTTTTTTTTTTGCAGTACGCAGGCCTCTCACTGTTGTGACCTCTCCCGTTGCGGAGCACAGGCTCCAGACACACAGGCTCAGCGGCCATGGCTCACAGGCCCAGTCGCTCCGTGGCATGTGGGATCTTCCCGGACTGGGGCACGAACCCGTGTCCCCTGCATCGGCAGGCGGACTCTCAACCACTGCGCCGCCAGGGAAGCCCCCTTCAGTCCTTTTTAAAGGACAGGGCATGGAAGGGGGGTAGCAGGGATGAGGGAACAATAAGCCAAAAGATATTCCCTTTGTATTATTTAGGAGGTTCTTCACTTAAATGTTTCTTAGATGATTGTCTTCGCATCTATGACTGTCTTCCAATCCCTATTGAGCAGCTGTATTGAGCAGCAATAGCTGAAATGCCAAAAGCTGTTCTTGGGTATTACAAGTCTTTAATGCAACTCCATACTGGAGAATAAGCACACACATGGTTATGAACAAGACATTTCTGTCCATAAGAACAAGACATTTCTGTCGGGTTTTTTCCTATTCTTTTCTGTTACACAGATCTAATTCAAACTAATTTGGCATGTTGTATGTGATTTGTCTAATAAATCATATCTCATCAATACATACCATTTGGATTAAAGTAAAAGAAAAGCAAATGATTTATTCCGTTGGCCGCCCTACTGAAGTGTTAAAAAATGACTACATTTAGACTTTATAGAAAAGGGAAATAAGACACTTCCACTAACTAAAAAAGGAGAAAGGAAGGAAATTAACCTTTGTTTAATGAATAAAGTATGCCAGAAAGCATAAGGAATATTTCAATTATACATTATCTCATTACATTTTCACACAAATTCTGCAGGTAGGTGTTATTAACTCCCTGAATTTTATTCTCTGTTGTAGCCACCAGTATTTTGCAGTTCAGTGCCAGGAGCCAGGTAAATATCTGTTAATTAAATAGATTCCTAATTTAAATGAAAAAACTGAGACTCAAGGTTGAGAAATATTAGTCAAGGTAAACCTTCATCTATTTGTAATAATTACTAATATTTATGGAGTACTTACAAAAAATCCAAGTAATTTATGTGAATCCTCTCATTAATCTTCACAAAAATCTTTACAACCATTACTCTTATTTTACATATAAAAGAACTGAGGTTCAGGGAAGGTAAACAACTCTCCCCAGTTCACACAGCCAGGAAGCAGCAAAAATTCCAGACTCTGGGGCTTCCCTGGTGGCGCAGTGGTTGAGAGTCCGCCTGCCGATGCAGGGAACACGGGTTCGTGCCCCAGTCCGGGAAGATCCCACATGCCGCGGAGCGGCTGGGCCCGTGAGCCATGGCCGCTGAGCCTGCACGTCCGGAGCCTGTGCTCTGCAACGGGAGAGGCCACAACAGTGAGAGGCCCGCGTACCGCAAAAAAAAATAAAAATTAAAAAAAATTTAAAAATTTGTACTTATAATTATACTAATCAATATATTGAATAAGAAGGTCTGAGGTGGGCTTTGAAGTAAATACATGAAGGTGGGAAATGAAAAGAAACTTAGTTTCACTTTGATTACATATATTGTTAAAAATTACCATTAAGAAATGTTTAAACAATTGGTATAGTGTACACCATTTGAATAATTGCTTATGATATGCCTTAAAATAAAGAAAATTGATGCCATAAAAAAAAAAAGAAACTGGGCTTCCCTGGTGGCGCAGTGGTTGAGAGTCCGCCTGCTGATGCTGGGGACGTGGGTTCGTGCCCCGGTTCGGGAAGATCCCACATGCCGCGGAGCGGCTGGGCCCGTGAGTCATGGCCGCTGAGCCTGCGCGTCCGGAGCCTGTGCTCCGCAACGGGAGAGGCCACAACAGTCAGGGGCCCGCGTATGGCAAAAAAAAAAAAAAAAAAAAAGAGGAAAAAAAAAAAGAAACTGATGAGAGGTTCAGGAGAAAAGTTGAGAGTTCTATGAAGTGTTTGACTGGGAGACCTAACTTTGTTTGGGATAAAAGGCATTGACCAGTCATAGCTGAAGGATGTGCCAGACAGAAAGAACAAGGTGTCTGAAGGTTCTGAGGTAGGAAAGCACTTGGCTCAATGGAGGCCCTCAAAGTAGACCCGTGTGACCACTGTGTAGTGAGTAGGATAGGGCAGGCAGCTGGAGGGGGAGGCTGGTCAGCATGGAGGCTCTGTTTAGGATTTCTGGTATTTTCCTAAAGATGGCAAAAAGCCATTAAGGTTCTGAGTGGAGTGATATAATCCAACTTACATCTTAAAACAAGCATAGTTTGGTGTGTGCTGAGTACACTGGAGGGAAAATGCAGGGCGGGAAGAACCCAGTTAGTGCAGAGGTCTGGGCAAAAGGTGAGGCTGGCTGAGCAAGGGCAGAGGTCCCCATGGGGAGGAGCCGACAGTCAAGTCAAGGGGGAGCATGGAATCAGCAGGAGACTGTGCATAGATTCACAGTCCATAAAGTTAGAAGGCAAGACAGTAGCATGTAGGACCACAAATAAAGGTCTATGGTCCACCAGGATGTACAGCACCACTCTTCGTGTCAGGCCATCCACTGTCTCCAATGGATGGTTCAACTTGACCAAACAGCATGCACCATAAGAGGAGGAGAAAAGGTGGGCTTTCCATAGACGCAGCAGGAGTAAATTTTCATCCCGTGCAGGTAGAAGAGGGCGTGCAGATAAGTTACTCAGTCCTGCCCAGCTTCAGTTTTAATCTTCTCCAAGACAACTGAAATCTACATTGCCAAATCTGTCCAGGCATAATCCCTGTATGTTGTTACGCTAAGGCTCCGATCTCTGCCATTATGAGATACCCATCAAAGTCTCTTTCTGTTTTATGGGTGTAGGGAGTATGTGCCAAGTTCACTTTTTTTATTAAAAATATGGATTACTTATTTATGTATAGTTTTAAGGTCCAAATATAAATATGTTGTGTTACCCCCAAAACACAGTAGAACAACCTAGAATCTATTGTTATAATGCACATGTCAAGAGAAATACTGTTGTATAGCAGGCAAATGATGGCTCCCCAAAGGTATTCACATCCTAATGCCTGGAACCTGTGAACATGTTACCTTCCATGGCAAAACGGACTTTGCAGAAGTGATTAAATTAATGATTTTGAGATGAGGAGGTCATCCTGCATTATCCAGGTAAACTCAATGTAGTCACAAGGGTCCTTCTAAGAGGGATGCAGGAAGCTGAGAGTGAGGAAGAGAGACTGAAAGATGTTACCCTGCTGGCTTTGAAGATGGAGGATGAGGCTGCCAGCCGAGGAATAGGGGCAGCTTCCGGAAGCTAGAAAGGACAGTGGGATGGATTATCCCCTAGAGGTTCCAGAAGGGAAAAAGCCTTGCCACACCTTGATTTTAGTCAACTGAAACAGGTTTTGAACTTCTGACTTTAATAAATTTGTATGGTTTTAAGCCACTATGTTTGTGGTAATTTGTTATGGCAGCAATTGGAAACAAATACATGTAGTTAAACTCAGGTCATTTTAATCGGTGGCAAAGCATGAGCGCTTGTGTCAGGGACACTCAGAAAGGAGACTCCAAGGTTGCCACTTACTCTGTGTGATCTCAGCCACGGTACGTACCCTCTCTGAAGCCTGGCTTTTCTCATTCATAAAATAAGTCAAATAATAACTACTCCCAAAGGTTATTATAAATATTTTGCTCTCCTCTCTAGCATTCTGCCTAATAGCATATACACAAAGGGTTATGCAGTCAAATGAGACATAACATACAAGTACATATTCAACTTCAAGATGCAGGTACTCCCTGCTTTTCGAAAGTTTGCTTTAGGCCCACTTCACATTTATGAAAGACCTACATTAGTACCTGTTTTTGTTAAGCAAAAGAAATCTGAAGAGGATTTTCAGTTTTAGGAAAAAAGATGCAGAGTGAAAATAGCATTCAGCATTTGTTTTACAGGGAGCTTTTATATAAGCAGCAGGTCTTGCCCAGGGCAGCAAGAGTGGCAGCCCCCAGCTGCCTCCCTGGGGACTATACCCAGCAGCCCAGAGTCAAGACTCCATAGCTTTGAACTGTGCCTGTGAGCGTCTGTGCTTCATCTTGATTTATTCCGTGTACCTGTTAGCAAGATGTGTCCCTAAGGTAATTGTTTCTTCATTTCACATCACTTAGGCTTATGAAGGATTTCATAGGCATGCTGTACGTTTGGATAGTGGGGGAAACTTGTATGAATTATCCCAAGTTCCTACTGTGGAATGGGACAGAGGCAGCTATTTATCTGCTAGCTCTTAGTTCTACACTGGTCACTGTATAATCTCCATTCCAGTGGCAACAAATTATGGTCCATGAATTGTTGCTGGTCATAAAACTGTTACTAATCTCCGATGAAGTAAGTATAGAAATTAAGCTGAAGGTTCTACATGTTGTATTTGTCATAATAAAGTGTATTTTGTTCCTCAGGCATTACTACCAGTAAATAAAACATTTAGTTCCGTGTTTTGGTTTGCAGTTCCTTGGCTGCAAACTAGAGCTGATATCCAGCTTGGTTTTGAAAGTCAGTTCACTTTGGTTTATCCTATAGCGAAACTCATCAAAGCTCTGGGAGAATCTCCAGCCATTTTATCTGTAGGTAAAATCCATATTCCATATCTACTTTGACCCCAGAGCAGGATTTAAAGCCTCCTACATAGGTCCAGCATAGTTTACTTCTGGAGGAGAATCCTTTTATATTCCAAGGTGCTACTCTCTTATGACATATTCTGTAACCATCCACAACATAACTAACTATAGAACAAGATGCATAACATTTATCTCAGTATGAACCCAAGTTCGAAATGTCTAAGAATAACTTTCAAGAATGGCAAGGTAAGGTAAAACAGCATTATAACTAGATTATTTGAATGGTCTTCTCAGTGTACTAAAGAAAGCATTATGAAGACACTCCCTAAGATAAGTAGCTGTGTGAGCTAATCTAGCTTCTGACTTCACCTTCATTATTTATAAAATTAGGGAGCTATCATCCCACAAGTCCCTTCTATCTCTAAAATTCAAATTTAGGATTATCTTTTGCTGCAGAGATAGCATTGCAAACCAAATATTCCATGTGTTCTCCACACCTCTTGCATTTAGGCAGGGCCATGTGACTGGTTTTGGTCAATGTGCTGTGAGCAGGGGTTGGCTAAGCATTGAAAAGCAGGTGTGAGTTCTCTTCTCATTTATAGGAACCTTGGAGATCGAAAACTGAGATGCTGAGCCATAGGTCAAAGGAGACTGGACTGGTAGGGCACCATCTGAAAGACAGGCTGCTGGAGAGTTACTTGACCTACAGCTGTCTTTACACAAGAAGAAATAAATACTAAGTGTTAAACCACTGTTTGCCTGGTATTGAAGTGTAAGCTTATCCTAATCTGTTTGTTGAATAATTAACCGTCAAAAAGAAATAGTTATGAAAGTGATAAGTAAAATGGGAAAATATATTTGGCCAAATGTAGAACTTGTTAAAATTCCTAAGATTTAAAATCATCTAAATCTTTTAAAGTGTTATTTTATTTATTCATCACAAAACACAACTTTATGTTCTATGTTCAAGATTGCAAAATCTTACGAAAAATTCTCCTGAGCTTTACCAAACATAAAAAGATCTTTAAACATTTTGAAAAGTGGACTGAATATTAATTTTAAACACAGAGCACTTTGCATTTATCTTCTTCTTTACAGTGAATGAATTTAAACCTTAAATGAAAAGGTGCTGACAAAATGCATTTTAAAGGATTATAACAATATAAATTAGGAACAAATGTAGATTTTAAGAGTTGCAATAAGACTGAGTAAAAACTGGAATGCAAATGCATTTTTAAATGTGTCATATATCACTACCTTGGAAAGTCTCTCTTAACATTTTTTTTAATTTTGACAAGTTATTTCATAATTAAATATACTAAGATGCCAGAGCTACTTTTAAAAATCTGCTGAAAATTCATAGACTTTACTATTTATGACCATTGTTTCTTATTTTTCTAATGTAAATTCTATTTTCTTAGAAAAAAAATGCTCTTTTAATGAATTAAATAGTTTATTTAGAACTAGGTCACAAAAAGCAAGTCTGTTTTACTCAGGATGCCATGTCCCAGATCCCAGATGTTGGAGTCTCACTTCTCTTCCAATGTGACTTTTTTGAAAACCAAAAATACCTGATAGTATTCAAGGCCGCCTGGTCACATTGAATATTTTAGGGCTAAAGCTTTATTGGCCATCATTATGAGACAGTTGTGCTTTCTCTATGGGAATTGATTGATGATATGAGATTCCCTCCCAACTTCTGGAGATATCTTGAGGATTATTAGATAACAGACAGAATGAACACCGTATGTTAGTAAGGCAAGAATAAATTAAAGAGGGCGTTCTGCAATTTGTAAACACTGACCAATGAAGAGGAGAAGAGGCAGTGTATGGGGATCAAGATTAGCTATTTGTAATGAGGTGGATAGACCAAGAGTCTGTCATACAGAGTGAAGAAAGTCAGAAAGAGAAAGACAAATACCGTATGCTAACACATATATATGGAATTTAAGAAAAAAAAAATGTCATGAAGAACCTAGGGGTAAGACAAGAATAAAGACACAGACCTACTAGAGAATGGACTTGAGGATATGGGGAGGGGGAAGGGTAAGCTGTGACAAAGCGAGAGTCAGATTCTGGAGCCCATGTTCTTAACCCAGGGAGTCTCGAAAGGGTATCCATAGGAAATTGAGAGGACATTAAAACCTCCAAATTTGAAGATAAATACTGACTGCACATGTGCATTTTTCTAGGGAGAGGAACATAATTTTAATCAGATTCTTTTCAAAGTTTAAGATTCAGTCTGGGGCTTCCCTGGTGGCGCAGTGGTTGAGAGTCCGCCTGCCGACGCAGGGGACATGGGTTCGTGCCCCGGTCCGGGAAGATCCCACATGCCGCGGAGTGGCTGGGCCCGTGAGCCATGGCCGCTGAGCCTGCGCGTCCGGAGCCTGTGCTCCGCAACGGGAGAGGCCGCAACAGTGAGAGGCCCGCGTACTGCAAAAAAAAAAAAAAAAAAAGATTCAATCTGAACTAGACAATTTGTTATAGTCTGACATCAGGCTCAGAGACAGCTCAAGGGAAGCATAGTAATTGTGGCAACTGAATCTGAAGGTGCCCCATTATCCAGAGCCAGGAGGGGTCAGTGGAGGGTCAGTTGCACTGGCAGAAGGGGTGAGGCCCTACAGCCCCATCGCCCCAGATGAAATCTCAGCTGTCCTTCAAGGCCCAAATCAAACAGCACTATCTCTTCACAAACTTCCTGTAGGAGTTCACAGTGTGCTGAAAAGAAGGCGCATACATGCCATATATTTATAATCAAAATCAATATAATAATTATGGATCTGTCCCAAAGATGGGTTATTGGAGAAACTGAAACCCTTGTGCACTCTTGGTAGAAATATAAAATAGTGTGGCCACTATGGAAAAAATAATGTAGCTCCTCAAAAAATTAAAAATAGAATTGCCACATGAGCCAGCAATTTCATGTCTGAGCATATACCTGAAAGAAAGCAGGGTCTCAAAGAGATATTTGTACAACCATATTCATTGCAACCTTATTTATGATAGCCAAAAGATGGAAGCAACTCAAATATCCATTGACAGTTGAATGGATAAACAAAATGTGGCATATACATACAATGAAATATCATTTAGCCTTAAAAAGCAAGGAAATTTTGACACAGGTTACAACGTGGATGAACTTTGAGGACATTGCACTAAGTGAAATAAGCCATTCTCAGAAAGACAAATACTGTATAATTCCAATTCCACTTTGTATGAGGAGTACCCAGAGTAGTTAAATTCATAGGGACAGAAAGTAGCATGGTGGTTGCCATGGGCTTGGAGGAGGTGGGAACGGGGAGTTGTTGCTTAATGGATATAGAGTTTCAGTTTTGTAAGATGAAAAGAGTTCCAGAGATTGGTTGCACAATAAGTTGAACATACTTAGTACTGTGAACTCTATACTTCAAGAAAAAATTTAAAATGATTTTAATTAAAGAAAAAAATCACAGGTTAGTCATAACTATTGAGATAAAGGGATTTCATGTTGTATTGGTTTTTTGGGGTTTTTTTGGTTTTTTTTGCGGTACGCGAGCCTCTCACTGCTGCGGCCTCTCCCGTTGTGAGCAACAGGCTCCGGACGCGCAGGCTCAGCGGCCATAGCTCACGGGCCCAGCCGCTCCGCGGCATGTGGGATCTTCCCAGACCGGGGCACGAACCCGTGTCCCCTGCATCGGCAGGCGGACTCTCAACCACTGTGCCACCAGGGAAGCCCTCATGTTGTATTGTTAAGTGAGACAAGTAAGTAACAAAATATTAGGTATCTCACAATCCCATTTTTGGCGAACCAACAAAATTTTTTTGATTGTTTATGGTTTTATTTCAATGGCTTAAAGTAAACACCACAATGATTAAACAAAAAGAACAAGTAGACTGAAAATTTCCTCAGCTTCGAGAATACTTTCCTAACAACATTTACAGCAAAATATATAGTACTTCCCTTTTACCAAGGAGCAACTTAATAGAAGCTTCCAGAATTTAGGACTGATCAAGGTAATCTGAGCTGAAGAAAAGACAAGACTCTAAATCTTCTACAGAAGCAATGATTCCAATAATGGCCTCGAGGAAGCAACGGTGGTAAATGAAATAATTGTACAGCTACTTCTGAAACACATAGAAGATAGCCTTCAGGTAGATTTTAGTTCCCTGAGGTAAAGAATATGGAAAACCATAAACTTTGGCGTGATGGCATTCTATCTAAAATTATATCCACATTTCAAGGAAATTATGTCTGAAAAGCACTTGATTGGGAAGCAGTTTAGAACAGGGTTAAAGGTTTGAAGCCAGACTACCTGGTCTTACATCCCAGCTCCTCCACCTGCTATCTATGTGACCTTGGTCAACTTATGAAACATATTTGTGCTTAAGTCTCCTCATCTGTAAAGCACTGATTATAATTACCACCACCTCACAGGGCATTATAGCGATTCAATGCAAGACATATAACAGCACTGAACATATCACAGGCATCTTCTTCCTCTTCTTCTTCCACTCCTCTTTCTACTACAATCCATCATCATCATCATTATCAATATAAATGCATTGGTTCAAATTTATATAATCACAAAGAAAGGTATGTAATGATACCCACCAATCTATTAAGTTATTTCTAGCAGGTGATGGCGGTTGACTAACTTTGTGTGTTTATTTTTTCACTTCTCCAATGAGCATTTACTTCAATAATTAAAAATAAAAATTACCAAAGAAAAGTGACACAATGTGATAAAATATCAAATAGATGTAGATACCAACGTTTATGTGAGATGAAGACAGAAGAAAGTCTCTGGGTCTGGGGGTGTTTCTGAAAGGCCTCACAGCTAGATTCACATAAAAGCTGGACCTTGAACTCATAGTGTCTAAAGGGAGATGGTCCAGATCCGGAATGAACGAAAAGTCACGAGGGCATGCTTTATAGTAGGTTCTTGTTGGGAACTCTACTCAATATTCTGAATAACCTATATGGGAAAAGAATCTGAAAAAGAATGGAGATATGTATATGTATAACTGAATCACTTTGCTGTATACCTGAAATTAACCCAACATTGTAAATCAACTATACTCCAATATGAAATAAAAATTTAACAAAAAAGAGGGCATGCCTGATAAAGATGGCATCTGTTGTTATTGTTGTTGTTGTGAAAATAATTCCATGCATATCAGTTGTTCCCTATTCATCTCATGAGGCTTGTGAGCAATATCAGATTGCTTTGCAACTATGGCTAACATTTTAATGACATAGAATAGAATTCCTAACTTTAAATGTTTAACCCCTAAACATGCTTTTCTTATTTCACAATACACCATGAACATCCCTCCGGGACTAAAAAGATTTAACTTATTCTTTTTGACAAATTCATAAATTAAAAAAAATCTCATTCATAAGTAAAAGAAATAAAAATCAATAAATTAAGAATTCAATAACTTAAAAGTAACATAAATAACTTAAGAAAAACAGGAGGGAAGAAATAATAACTTTAACATTTTTATGGAATTGATAAACAAACCCAAGATGAGTGGGAAAATTAACCAGCATAAGAGAGGACTTTGCAAAACCCTATCTAAAAGCATTTAAAATTCAAGTGAAGTGGAAGATTTTTTTAGGAAAACACAAATTTCTGAAATAGATCCCAGAAGATAGAGAAAACTGAAATAGATCAAATGCTGTGTAAGAAACTGAGAAGCTTAACAACAGGAAAATCTCAAATGCTCAGAATTCACAGAGGTCATTAAAGTGAGAAGAAGCAATTCAAGTATAGAGATACAAATAACCCAAACTCCCAGTTCCTAGTATTTGACATTTGTTTAGTTGTGAGATAGCCATCGATCCAGAGAAGTTTAAGGTGTCTTTTAGAAGGAAAGGCAACAGAGAAAAGTTGTTCTCCCCCAACTTTTAACCATCTATGCCAACCCTATTAGACTGGCTTAACTAAGTTCTTGACTAGCTGTCCGTCCCACTCTGCAAAAGGAGCCCTAAGAAGCCCCAGTTATTGGCGGAGATGTTCTATACCGTGTGACCCTCATTACTGATTGGACCCAGGATGAACATCTGACGAAAGGATACTCAACATATAATCTGATCAATGGTCTACAAAATTGTATTTGGTCAATCACAAACGCTTTGGAAATTTTACTAGTAGCAAATGAAAAAACATTTGTTCAGTGAAACACAGAAGCAGCTGCAGATAAAAGTAGACAAATTATGTTAATAGCTGTATAATATTAATGGCATAGAAACATAAAGGATTCCCAAACTCAGCTGCTGCAAAGGCTACAGGATAATCCACCCAGAGTGGCTTTGGATCTTAATAGCCTTTCAGTGCCCATCCCCCAAAAGCCTGGGTAGACACCAGCATTCCTGTGCTTCTGATGAGGCTCAGTGGATTGGGTTTTCTTAGTTCCCTACAAGGCCTAACAGCATAGCTGGAATTCCTGTCTTTGTCATTTCCACATCCATCCGGACTGTAGATCCCCAATCCCACCCACCCTACCATTTAGTTGAGAAAGTTTCTGTTCTGGGCTCTAGCCTAAGAAACAAACCATCCTCAGAAACATTTTGAATTCCTGGATTGGGGCCATGATTTACCACTTTGGAAAGATAAAAGGAATTGGTCTTTTTCTGAGGCCGAAAAGGCTGTGGGAAAATTTATTAATGGTATTCAAGAATATGATGGATTCTTACACAGGTGGTACTAACCAGCTGTTCTCCATCTCTACTGAGAGCAGAACAAAGGGAAATTGTGTTAAAGTTGCAAAATTAGGGATTTTGTCAATTTAATAAATCACCCAGTCCTCATTCTCTCATCTCCCACTCCCTGTCCCAGTTGCTAACCTTTTCAGCTAAGTGTTCATTACTAGGCATTTCACTTTCAATTTCAGTTATTTCTAAACAGGAGGACCTGGGCAGCCCTGCTCTTTGATTTATGGATGTACAGTGTACTACACAAGTCCTTCTCAAATCTGTTTCTGTGATGAAGCATTGCTTGTCGGAAACATTATGCCGAGCAGCAGAATGAGGACAGACGCTGACACACTTTTCAGTTCTGATCACAGTAAGGCTCTGACGCCACATAACACGGAGCCACACAATTTCTTAACATCATTTTGTCTATCTCCCTCAAAGCAGCACGGTCACAGGACACTTGGCTCTCAGTGTTAGGGCAGCCCTGACAGCTAAGAGCCTGAGTATTACAAGGAGGAATTTAATTCTGTGAAATGAACCTAATGAAAGTACACAGGTTTAGCAGAGTCTTGGGGCCAAGAAACAAATAGAAGATACACTGAGGACTCTGCCCTTGGATTCTGCTCAGCAGGGATGACAACGTGGACTTAAGACTTGGCAGCGACATCAAATTGAGATGTGCTGAGGATTTGGAGACTCATCTCCCCAGTATCTACGCCTCTAGATACCCCAAAGAGCAGGCTTCTGTTACGCTTCGAGAAAGTTGTCTGCTGACGTGCCCAGAGCAATCAAACAAGAAAGACCACATAGTGCTCCACCCAGAGGCAGCTAATAGCAAAAATAAGAACTTAAAAGTGCACACTGGGCTTCCCTGGTGACGCAGTGGTTGAGAGTCCGCCTGCCGATGCAAGGGACACGGGTTCGTGCCCCGGCCCGGGAAGATCCCACATGCCGCGGAGCGGCTGGGCTCCTGAGCCATGGCCGCTGAGCCTGCGCGTCCGAAGCCTGTGCTCCGCAACGGGAGAGGCCACAACAGTGAGAGGCCCGCGTACCACAAAAAAAAAAAAAAGTGCACACTGGACTATTTTAATGTGTTTACATAGAAAGAAAACTGCATGGAATATTCCATATAGTAAGGAGAAGAAATGTTAACCCAGCCTACAGTGACGTCACACCTCATGAAATTCAAGAGAAGCAGCTTCCACTTGCATGAGGCTTTTGATTTTCTCAATTTGATGGTTCGCCTAGGATAAAAACTGCTCTCAATGAAAAGACATCAGTCTTCCAGCAGCCCTGTCACCAGATAACCGCCCACACATTACTCAGCACAACAAAGTATGCTTGTGCCCTTTATAAATACCATCAGCATCTCAGCACCACCCAATTCATTTGGCTTTGATTTTGCCATTTTCCCAGATTGTGAAAAGCAAAGCAGTCATACGGATTTATGGCTGTGCCACTGCTATTTGCAGTAAATAAGCGCACTCCCTGAAAGGCACACACAAAGAAGGTAACAGAGTCGATGTGAGGGGGCAGTTCTCTTTACAGGACTTCCATTCTACTGGAACTACGTCATAAGCTTAGCAGTGTAACATTGATTTTTGAGTGTGAGAGCATCACAATGAAAAGATGACTACAAAAAAGACACATTCATCTTTCTCTCACTATTTATAATTATTTTATATTTCATTGAGAATGAAAATGAACAGGCACTTTAAAATTTGCTTTTATTATTTAAGCCTGTATAGCCA
The DNA here is from genome assembly GCF_949987515.2 of Delphinus delphis. Lineage (NCBI taxonomy): Eukaryota > Metazoa > Chordata > Mammalia > Artiodactyla > Delphinidae > Delphinus > Delphinus delphis. Next base: position 120,914,239 of record NC_082686.1, on the reverse strand, counting down.
TTCCTTTAATATATGTGTGTGTACATACATACATATATATACACGTATGACATCTAATATATAAATACATGTAGATATACATATAATGTACGGATATATATAATCATTATTACTTTATTGCTTTATTTTGGCTTTTTAAAGTGTTTTACTCCATCGCTCATCATGGATCTATATATATATGAAAGAGATCTCTAGTGGAGTTTGAAGTAAGAGACCGACAAGTCAGAATAAAGCAAAAAAGTAATGTCTGATTCTACAAAACACAGATGTCTCATTCTTTTGATCACAACTCGCATTTATTACCTGCTATAGTAAATGTCAGTGGAAGAATCAGAAGATATGAAAGACAGTCTTAGACCCCCAAACTCTGAAATTCAGCTGGAAGATAAGCTGGACCAACATCCGCTATATAACTTGCAATACGCCCAGGCCAGAAGCTAAACAGTGCCTGCACACTGCATGCCCTGTCTTCCTCGAAAACTGCTTGAAAGTCTTCATGGAACATTCTGGTCAAGTTTTGCCATATTTTTAAATCATCAGATAAATGTTTTAGGACTTACGTAAGAAATGCCCATGTTTCTGGACCATGCCACTGACATTAGCTTCGAAAGCTCATAAATTACGCCTCAGAGCCGTTAAAGGTGACATGTTGTAAATTTGCTTACTTTGTCCTACACTTCCCTCCAGCCTCAAGCAACCTTCTCAATTTGGCAAATTATCTTCTCCAGCCATTCGAGTTGACAGGTAGGCAAAGGGGGTTGAGAAGGACTGGCGGCCTAATTATCCCAGTGACCAAACTTCTAAAACTCTGGAGTCTAATATGAAAGGATATAAACGCAAGACATTCTCCTTGCTTATGTGGAGGAATGTCATTATATCCTCTAGAAGTATACTTAATGAGATAGCTTAAATACTTCGGAAAGAAAGGGGCTTGATTACTACAGCGGTTGACATAGTTAAGAGCTCATTTATTGTGGTTTTATGTATCTAAAATGCACTTTCCATATATAAGAATGGAAATCTGCTGGCTGATAAACTCTGTTAAAAGGAATATTCTATCATATACTTAAATCCCTTTGAGGACGCTGAGTGTTCCATATGATAACTATTATAATTATAAGCATTTGTCAAGATGGTTTTAAAACACTCTTATGACAAAAAGCTTGATTATAACAGTGGGCTGATGTGGTTAGCAGTTCTATCATAGTGATTGTGTAGAAAAGCCTACATGGTACATTTGGGAAACGGAAGAATGGTTTTTGTGCTCAACACTAAAAGTCTAGAAAATCTCCATTTGTGATTTAAGTACCCTGAGGAAGGACAGGAGGTGGGGGGCCACTCAGACACAGGCTTTGAGGCCCAGGCTGAACCCTCATTATTAAAGTCCCACCAGGGTAATAATATATCTGTGGCACTGGAAAAGGTAGTAACAGATTTTGACATTGTTTCAAACTGCTGACTCAACAGATTTGGAGGGGTTTGAGAACAGCTCAACATAGCTGGATGTTATTAATGATGTTGTAAATAGCTTCACATTTATTTTCACATTTAGTGATTCAGTAAACCCAATGAGTTTCTAGACCCAGTTTCAAGTTCAGTTGTTGCAAACTCTCCAAGAGATTCCCTTATCTATTTGAATTCAACTCCAAATCACAATTTAAAACCTCTTGGAATCTACTGAAAGTTTTATAGAACGGTTGCATTGGAAGTTGGGTTTAACAAATGGCCATTTTATTTGACTTTCCAAATGCTTCCTTGAACAAAAAGAGAGGCAAAACAACACAATCATACAGATTTAATGAAGTGCTTATGTACCAAAAAATTTAAAACAATGTTATTTGATATGTACAGCAAATCTGTGGTGCAAAATAATTTTTTTAATAGGCAAACATTCAGTTTTAGGAGCTAAAAAGGATGATTCTTTTATTAAAAAGTATTGGAAGCTCTCAGAGAGCTATAACTTAAACTTTCATAAGCTGAGGGGAGTAAATAATTGAACGAGTATGATATCACTTCAGGAAACACCCAAGTTCAACTTATTAAGAAGCTACATCACGTCTCCATACCCATTTCTTACCCAGAGGGGAAAATAGTACAGAGAAAAATCATTACACTGCCATCCATTCTCTAGGTACTATATTTTCAAAATTTATCAGCTGATAAAATAGGATGGAAGATTCTTCATGTCATTTTGCCTGAAAAAGTAGGTAGTTACTGAAGAAACAAATGAGAAATTTTATAGTTGAAACTCTACCAGAATTTTCAGGCTTGAAGCCTCCAGAAGGATGGGTACTAATTCTTCCAGCTTCCTGGAGAATGCTTGCTTTGAAAATGTCACCCAAACCATCTCCCCAGCAAGCTTTTATTATTACCTTATATTCTCTTATTACATCATTATATTACAGCAATTTTAAAAATTATTACTTTATAATCTTTTGTCACATAATTACATTGTATTGTTGTTATTCTTATTACCCTTATTTATGTGTCTAACTTGTCTCCAAGACTAGTACAAACCTAAAAATTTTCCACAGAGCACACATAGAAAATCATACCTGTGCACCCCACACTGGCGTAAGTGGAGGCGCTTGGGCTCCCTGAAAGCTGGGGGAGTGGTCTCTAGCTCAGCTTACCTGTGACCCATGCATGCATCACATGAAAAAGTTCGGCACTAGATTCTGGGCTCATTGAGAGCAGGCTATTCATCTTTGTGTCCACAACTCCTGAAACAAGGTCTTCAATAAGGACATGTAAAAAACTAAATAAAAAATTCCTTAAGGTGGGTTGCAAAGCCTTTCGCAGCCCTAATTCGAAACTGAGCTCTGCATTGTCTCCAGCCACCAGCCCCAACTCGTACCTCATCCTAGGCTCTGAAGTATTCAAATATAGGTTTATGTTCTAGTCTTACATTTACCAACTTGCTACATAGTAAACATTCAACAAAAAATCCTGAGTAAGGTATCTTCAACAGAGCAATGGCAGGATACTGCTGCAGCAGCAAAAACTGCAGTCTTCCTGCAGCACACACACCATCAGACACCTAAGACCTAACCCAGAGCCTTCCCTCCTGCCCTCACATCCGATCTAGGCTCCTGTCAGCCTAACCTCCTAATGTCTTTCCAATCCATCCATTTCTCTCCGTTTCTAGGATCACCAGGCTGTCATCATCTCTCACTTAAACAATTCCATACCCTCCTAACCTCTCTCAAAGCATTCAACTGCCTTTCTTCACACAGCAGCCTAAAACAGCCTTCAAAAACACAAATATGATAAACCTCAACTAAAATCTGTCATTAATGCTCTTAGAATTAAATATATATATATTAACATGGTCTATGGTGACCCTGTGCCTACTGATCTCACAGGGCTCATCTAGCAACCTTCTCTCCTTCCCTATTATTTTGCAGTCATACCACTTTCCCACATACAAGCTCACTCCCACTTTAGGACATTAACAAATACTCTTTGTTTTAGATGATCTACTCACCCTTCCTTCTTGAACTAGTTAATATCCACTTATGCATTAAATGCAGATCAAAAGTCAAAATCTCAACAGAAATTTAAGAAACATTTATTGAGTTCCTAACAGATATTCTGCTCTGCCCTGGGCTTTGGAAGTACAGGAGTAAACAAGATAGAAAAGGCACCTGCTCTCATGTAGACTATTAAAAACCCTACTATACTAGCTTAAGTGTGTAAAGAATATTTCTTCTCAAGTACAAAAAGTCCAGAAGAGGCAAGCCTTGGACTGATACAGTGACAGCTAAACAATGTCATCAGTGTTTCCATGGTTCTTTCCATATTTTTACTTCTTATTCTTAATGCAGGAGGCTTGTGTATTCATTCCTGTCATTCTTGGCTGTAAGATGATTGTTCTATAGACTTTAAAGCAGGGGTACAGGGAAAAGGGGGTGATATTTCTTATCAGGAAAGCAAAATCTCTGCAGGAAATACTCAGCAGACTTCCCCCTTATAACTCATTCATCATAACAGTACCACATTAAGCCTCTGTACTACAGTGAAAGCCAAGATACCTGAATTTTGTTAGCTGGGAAATTGCCACACTGAATAAAACCAAGTTCTGTTATTAAGAAAGAAGGGAAGAGTGAGTACAGAATCTCCTACATGAAATTTACAGGCGGGGGGAGGGAGATAAACACTGTGGTGAAAAGAATAATGGCCCCCCAAAGATGTCCACATGCTACTCCCCAGAACCTATAAATATTACATGGCAAAGGAGAATTAAGGCAGAAGATAGAATTAAGGTTGCCAGTCCGCTGACCTTAAAATAAGGACATTATCCTGGAGTATCTCGGTGGTCCCAAGGTAATCACAAAGGTACTTAACAGTGAAAAAGACAACCAGAGAGAAGGCAGTGAGAAAGGGTCTTGGCCCATGTTGTGGCTTTGAGGACTGAGGAAAGAAACCAGGAGCCAATGAAAGCAGGCAGCTCTAGAAGAGGAAAAAGCAAGGAAATGGGTTCTCCCCTAGAACATGCAGAAAGGAAGGCACCCTGTCAACACCTCGATCTTAGCTCAGCGAGGTTCACATCAGACTTCTGATCTACAGAACTATAAGATAGGAATTCTGAGTTGTTTTAAGCCACTAAGTGTGTGGTAATTTGTCACAGATACAGTCGAAAAGTAATACAGACACCAAACAAAATAATCACTCCAATAACTGATTAACTACACCTCTGATGATTGTTGTAAGCAGCGTGCCACCCTGCTATAGGGGTGTTAATAGGGGTACATAATATACACTGGGAATAAATGTCCAAATGCCAACATTTGTATTTTAGAAACTTCAAAATGGTTCATGCCTTCATGCCTTTCCAACCCTTGCTTCACTTCTCACCATCTTCCATCGTATCCAACCACCATTTTCCAGATTAAACCCCCAGTACTCAGAACACCAGCCAACACATACTAAGATCTTAATGAATTAATTACCTCGTTAATTATGAATGAAATAATTCATTAATTAATGAACACCTAAATGGTTAAGAGTTATATTTGTGAGTTTGAAACATGAAATATAGATTTATGACTTGTAAGTGTTTAGGTGTTAGCTGTTCTGACAAAAGAATTGAGAAAGACTCAGGAGATTATAGGAAGTAGAAAAAAAAAAGAGTCAAAAACAGAATCTTGGCAAATATCAACATTTAAAAAGTACTCAGAGATGATTATATATACAATGTGAACATTAAAAGATACTAGGTACTTGATAGAAAATCAAGATTTAAAAAATTTAGATAATTTGATTAGACTATTGAGAAACACATAATCATAAACATATACAACACACACAGAGCCTGGAAAGAAACTGATCAAAATGTTAACTAGCTGTGTTTGGATAGTATACATACTGGTAACAATATATTGTGACAATAAAGAATATTGTTTTATTCTTTCTAAATTCCAATTTTATGGAATATAATTTAATCATATCTTAAAAAATAACAATAGCATTTCATGTGTTCTTTCAAAGAGTTTCAAAAACTTTCTTCCTTTAGAACAGTGGTCCCCAATCTTTTTGGCACCAGGGACCGGTTTCGTGGAAGACAATTTTTCCGTGGACTGGGAGGCAGGGATGGTTTCGGGATGATTCGAGCTCATTACATTTAATGTGCACTTTATTTCTATTATTATTACATTGTACTATATACTGAAATAATTATACAACTCACCATAATGCAGAATCAGTGGGAGCCCTGAGCTTGTTTTTACTTGCCAGTCGCTGATAGGGTTTTGATATGAGTCTGCAAGCAATTGATTTATTATGGTCTCTGTGCAGTCAAACCTCTCTGCTAATGATAATGTATTTGCAGCCACTCCCCAGCACTAGCATCACCGCCTCAGCTCCACCTCAGATCATCAGGCATTAGATTCTCATAAGGAGCACGCAACCTAGACCCCTCGCATGCGCAGTTCACAGTAGGGTTCGCGATCCTACGAGAATCTAATGCCGCCGCTGATCTGACAGGAGGCGGAGCTCAGGCGGTAATACGAGCGATGGGGAGCGGCTGTAAATACCGATGAAGCTTTGCTCGCTTGCTCGCCACTCACCTCCTGCTGTGTGGCCCGGTTCCAGTACTGGACCATGGCCCGGGGGTTGGGGACCTCTGCTTTAGATGTCCAAAGGGAAAACCTTTTATTTTCTTACAGTGGGGATAGAGCCCATTCCACCTTGACCCTTGATGATAGCACTGCTCCTTGCCCAGTTCAGTCCTCTCTATTTCACACCCTTAGATTCAGATATTCTAAACCAAATATCAATACCATTCAGTGCATGGGCTCAAGTCATCACTCCTATTTCAGAAGACACTGCAAACTAGGGTCCACAATTTCAGTTTTCTACCTGCTGCACGTAGCAAAAGAAGCCCAAGGATATTTACATTTGAAAACTGAGAATTCCTTTACATACCACCACTTCCCAGGTGCTGGTGAGGTTTGCCTGGTAATGCCAAAGCTGTCAGTCAACTCCCAGCTACCAGGCTCTCCAGGGACCAGCCAAGAGATGTAAGGCTAAAGAAGGCAATGACCAAATGTATTCAGCTGTGGACTCAGAGGATCAGTATAAATTGAAAATAACTGTGGATACAGTGTAAACGCCATAGATTCATGGACAATAACCTTAAAAAACAGCGGAAGCCCACGCACAAGGTATCACTATGATTAAGACTATATTAAAGGTCATTTTTAAGTAAAGATACTGCCTTGAGAGGATGGATACAATAACAAATGAAATGTTATTTTTACCTTTCTTTATCATTTCATGTCTTATTTCCTTTAGTTTTTTGCGGTATGCAGGCCTCTCACTGTCCTGGCCTCTCCCGTTGCAGAGCACAGGCTCCGGACGCGCAGGCTCAGCAGCCGTGGCTCACGGGCCCAGCCGCTCCGCGGCATGTGGGATCCTCCCGGACCGGGGAACGAACCCGTGTCCCCTGCATCGGCAGACAGACTCTCAACCACTGCGCCACCAGGGAAGCCCTTATTTCCTTTATTTCTAAGGATTATTACATTACATACCTTAAGATATCTCTTGGTCCATTGTGACATATATAACGTGTGACATTATGACATAGGGTTAGATGCACCCTGAATAAAATAAACTTTAATTGAAGTGCTTCTTCAGTTTCATGGAGAAATGTGGTTGAGTTTCATTTTAAAAACTGTATTAATATATCTAGTATAAACATGTGTAAAATGTTTATGTTTTGATTTTAATCTGAAAGAGAAAGCCAAACCTGAAGTTTTCATTATATATTTAGAGTTGAGATTATTTGGGTTTTTGGTAAACCATATTTTAAAATATTTGGGGTTTAATTTTTTCTGGGATGAAAAAAATCTGGCATAAATAAATAGCAATGCAAATGCCCTATTAGGTGAAATCAATTGGTTATGTTTTTGTTGGGCAAGGAGAGCAGACTCTTCCTTCTGGATGCTGTGCAGCTGTGTAAAAACACAGTGATCTCTGTGGCTTCCCACAAGTCTCCAATATTATGATGCTAAGATTCTGTCACCATCTCCCCTCCCACCACCACCCACAGCTCTTTATTGGCTTCATGCTTTCTCGATGCTCTGTTTTTCATCTGACATATAAAGTCTTGAGGTCTTGTTCTTATTCAGAGCAATAACTTTCATAAAGGTATCACCCACTGTGCAGTGCTTCCTTGCCAACTACTATGGGTTGAATTGTGTCCCCCGAAAATCTGTATATTAAACCTAACTCCCTGTTTCTCAAAATACAACCTTATTTGGAAATGCGGTCATTGCAGACAGAAATGAGGTGTGAGGGTGGCCCTAATCCAATATGACTGGTGTTCTTATATAAAAACGAAATTTGGATAGAGAGACAGGCATGCACAGAGGGAGGAAAATGTGAAGATACATAGGCAGAGGAGGCCTGAAAGAGATCCTTCCCTCATAGCCCTTGGAAGAAATCAGCCCTGTTGACACCTTGCTCTTGGACTTTAGCCTCCAGAATTACGAGACAGAACATTTTGGCATCTAAGCCACCCGGTTTGGGTGCTTTGTTGTGGTAGCCCTAGCAAACTATATACAATTTTTAAGCATCATACCTTTTCCTAGTTATACCTAGAATTCTAAAACTTCATTCAACCCATATTACGTTCAGTATTCAAGCCGTTTTTCCATATCAAAGCTTCCTTATTTTTAAAATATATGCTTCTATAGAAATCCCTTTCTTTCTTTAGTTCTTCCCTCTGATTCCCCAATCCTCATTTGAAAAGTCCATTTCTGAACATTTTCCACTTTCATTTTCTTTAGAGGTAGCATCCAGAGCCAATTGCAGAAGCCTGTGCCTTGATATAACAGCCAATCACTTACTGAGCCTCAATTTCCTCATTTGCAAAAGGCATTAAAAATTATCACACAGTGGGCTTCCCTGGTGGCGCAGTGGTTGAGAGTCCGCCTGCCGATGCAGGGGATACGGGTTCGTGCCTTGGTCTGGGAGGATCCCACATGCCGCGGAGCGGCTGGGCCCGTGAGCCATGGCCGCTGAGCCTGCGCGTCCGGAGCCCGTGCTCCGCAACGGGAGAGGCCACAACAGTGAGAGGCCCACGTACCGCAACAACAACAACAAAGTAATAATAACTGTATGATTTGTTTTGAGGACTAAACAAAATAACATGTATAAAAGTGTTTGAATTGCTACTGATGCTTCTGTGTCATTTGCATGGCCTCCTCTGATGATTCACAGAATTGTGATAACTGTTTTCGTCACCACAAACTTCAGGTAGAAGTCCAGGAGGAGAAGATAGTAATAACTCTCAAATCTTTATACTGGGTCATCATTGATGCTCAAGGGTTATCATCATATAAAATTTGGTTTGTATTATTTTTTCTTATTCTACAATATTCACACATCCACGGTGAAGTCCATCTTTGTGTCCTGACCTCACACAGAAGAAGGAAAGATTTTTCTACAGTTTATCCTTATCAGCGTGACATTTAATTACCCAGAGAAGCTTAGTGTCATCTGTGAACTTGAAGATTTTACCGGGCACTTCATCTTCCTGATCACTTATAAAAACCTTAAATGAAGACAGCCTGACAAAAATCCCTGAAGCAGAGCCTCCAAACCTGAGTGCTGGGAGTGACTTACAGACGTGCAGATGCTTCGGGAGCAGTCTTTCCCACGTGCATGAGTGAACAGGGACAAAATTACCATCTTCTCCAGGCATTATGTAAGAAAAATTGGGGAATGACACTTTAAAGATAGCTTCTGTTAAGATCATTTTCTTCATAAAAGTAGCTGTTTATGCCCTTGCCTTTTTCCCCGTAAATAAAGCGGGCTTCCAGCCGTGAAACCATATTCTCCTGAATTTCTAGGCTATTTGTTGTGTGTGTGTTTGTATGTGTGTGTTTGTGTGTCTTCTATGACTATTTTTAGCGGTCTGACTTCAGCATAGACGATTTTCAGATGTGTTGCAGTCATGGCAACGAAGAATCACAGGGAAGGTGAAACTCAACGTGATGTGAAGAATCAGTCAGATGAATAAATAAATAAATCAGAAGTGAAGGTCAAAGAACTCATATGAGGTATCACTGTCATATCTCAACAGATGAAATCATTTTATGTTTCTCATGTGGAACTGTATTGTTATGGAACCTATATACATTCAGAAGCCTTGTAAATGTTACCTTTATTTTCTAGCTACTGGATATTCCTTGGGCCATTCCAAAAGGTCATCTCAATTAATGAGTATTTTGTTTTACTTAAGTCCAGCAAAGCTTTCTGAAAAGATAAAGAGTTCCTGTGCAGGTAAGATCTCTTCCCTCCAAAGATCATGGAGGAAATAGGAGATGGGGAGGGAGTCGTTTAATGGGAGGAGTAGGAATTCCCAGGGAAAAGGTGAAGAAGGAGCAAACCCAAGCAAGGCTGGGACATCTGTTAGAAAGCTAACAGCCTGGCCAGAGCAGTGGCAGGTGAGGCAGTGGGTGATCAACAGCTCAGAGCCTAAACCTCCCAAAGGAAGGGGTCACCTAATAAGTGGCTCAGTAAACAAATAGAAAAATAAAAGAGCAATAGTGAGAGAGGGAGAGAAAAAGAACGGAAATGAAAGCAAGAGTGAAAGTAAGAGATAGTGAAAGAAGACTCTAGACAAGGCAATCCAATTTCTGTCTTACAGAAATATTTGTTGCTACATGAACACAGCTTCTATATATGCCAGTAGCAAAATTCTGTTTGAAATTTTACTTTTTAATTTTTTATCCCATTTTTTTTTTGTTTTTTTTTTGCGTTTTTTTGCGGTACGTGGGCCTCTCACTGTTGTGGCCTCTCCCGTTGCGGAGCACAGGCTCCGGATGCGCAGGCTCAGTGGCCATGGCTCACGGGCCCAGCCGCTCCGCGGCATGTGGGATCTTCCCGGACCGGGGCACGAAACCGTGTCCCCTGCATCGGCAGGTGGACTCTCAAACACTGCGCCACCGGGGAAGCCCTTTTATCCCATTTTAATTAATGGAGGCTACTCTTCGTTGTGGTGCGCGGGCTTCTCATTGCGGTGGCTTCTCTTGTTGCGGAGCACGGGCTCTAGGCGCGGGTTTCAGTAGTTGTGGCTCGCAGGCTCCAGAGTACAGGCTCAGTAGTTGTGGTGCACGGGCTTATTTGCTCCGCAGCATGTGGGATCTTCCCCGACCAGGGCTCGAACCTGTGTGCCCTGCATTGGCAGGGGGAATCTTAACCACTGTGCCACCAGGGAAGCCCTGTTTGAAATTTAAAACCTTGTGTGCTTGTGTGTCTATCTACACACACACACACACACACACACACACACACACACACTCAGCATCCTAGGTAGATATCTATTCTGCATATAGAGAAAACAATATAAGAGCTATTTGGAAAGCCAATTATTGATGCATATTGTGCTATTATTGTGCTTTCGTGTTGTGTCACACACGACAAATTCAAACAGATGACTTCTCTGGGGTAGGATCCAAGGGGAGAGAAGGTTAGAGAGACAAGGCAGTGTCAAATAACTTGTGAAATCATGTCCCTGTCCTACGACACTGGCACATGTTCCAAGCTGAATTTTTTCCTAATTGCTGTTATGGGGGTCTTTGAGAGTCCCTCTCTACCATCTCTTATTAGAATACCGGTAATGCACAGGGTGCCTGCGTCATTCCCAGCCTCAGAACCCACGGACTGTCAGGCCCTTTCTGGGCTACGTCACCCAGAATTGTGTTGCATGGATTTCCTTCCAAGATGGCTCCCCTTAGGCTCTCCCCTGATGGATGTGTTGGGAGATCCACCTAAGACTCTTCCCACGTGACATAAGGTCTGGAAGGAATCAGTTCTCTTCCTACCCCAATAGAAGGGAGAACACACAGCCGGCCCATACTCTCTCTAAAGAAAATCTCCCTCATTCATTTTCTACCTCTATGCTTTTGTGGTTGGAGGTGAGTGATCACTAATACGACACAATCAATTTAACTAACTCAGCACATCCTGGCTAAGAGGTGTAGCAACTTTCTTTGAAACTTTTGGCATACTTGACATTGATTGCGTTATTTCTGGCCTGAGGGGTTTCAGCCAAAAATACAATAAAAGTTCTGTCTACTAGGTTGCTAAATTTGAAATTGCCATGTTTCAGGTTGAATATGGATGGTCTACATAGGCAATTTCATATATTTCAATATAATAAACATCTTATGTAAGAGTTTTCCCTCTGTCCTACTATTACCACCCAATTTTTGCCAAAAGGAACTTGTTAGGCAGCTCTTTTCTGTCAACCAGAAGTTTTTGAGAGTGACCTAAGGGAAAAAAAAAAAAAGTACTAAATTCAACTCTTTCCTGTTGCCTGAAATAGTGGTTCATCAAACAAATGAGCAAAGCACATACCCCACTCAATGTTCTCAAAATTACACATTTCCAAGGTGTCTTTTATTGTAAAATGACAAAACAAATTGTTACTCATTGCCCAGCTTGGATGGATCTGGGAATTAACAAGTTTTCTTATTTCTTACAGAACGAGCTGTGACTTTCCTGACTGCCTGAAGGAGCCCTGCTTAAGGAAGCCTCATGGCACTGTGCCAGATGCAGGTTCTGTAGTTATGATGCCCCTTAAAAATGACTGCTGACCTGTGACTTTTACCTAAGCTCGAATACCTTCAAACAGTGTCTTCACAGGCTTCCCTGGTGGCGCAGGGGTTGAGAGTCCGCCTGCCGTTGCAGGGGACACGGGTTCGTGCCCCGGTCCGGGAAGATCCCACATGCCGCGGAGCAGCTGGGCCCGTAAGCCATGGCCGCTGAGTCTGCAGGTCCAGAGCCTGTGCTCCGCAACAGGAGAGACCAAAACAGTGAGAGGCCTGCATATCGCAAAAAACAAACAAACAAACAAAAGTGTCTTCACTTCTATGATCATCTACGATGTTTATTATTTGTACCTCTCATTTGCTAAAAATGAGAGGTATAAATATGTTATTTGTTTCCTCTTTTTGACTTGCATTGCAATTGAATTATGTTTATTTCCGTAGATTCTGTGCTCCTTACGTGGGATGACACGCAATACATTGGACTACAGTTCATTATTACCCTCTGTGCCTCTCTGGCCTTTACACAGTGGAAAAACTCAATAAATGCATGTTGAGGGAGCTAATGAAGATGTCTGATCTTGAATGCTGAATTTCAATGTTAGTATTATTCTATTTAGCTGTACTATTTATTTTTGAGATTATTCAAATCAATCACCATAGCTGGAAAAAGACACCTTTTTACATTTCTGGGAGAATAATATGCATTATGTTTAACTTTAGGAGTGGCTCTTTGATTTATTGTTCTGACCTTTTAATTTTCTGCAAAAATGAGATTCTTTACACATATTCATCTTAGGCTAAAACCAACAAGAGAATTTGCCTAATTTTTAAGCTCAAAGAAAATGGAAGCTTATGTGGATCACAGTGTGATCCTCTAAAGATTCCTTTGTCACCTCAGCATATATAAGAAGTTGAATAATCACATCAGAATACCAAAGAAAGTGTAAGACTGTATCACAGCTTTTGCAAGAAGATGGAGAAATCATTTTTCCTCTTCCTTTAGCCATTATAAAAGGAGAAATTTAAAAAGCAAATAATACATTTTTAAATTCCCAAAGTTTCTATCATACTTAAAGTAATTTATCTGCTCATTTAGAATCAAACTACAGATTTTCCCAGAATGAATAACTACAACTTAGAGACAATCATGTAAAAAGACCAGAATAAAGCCAAGATACTTTATTCATGGTTGGTAGGTTTTTTTTTTTTTAATAGATGTTCTTTTTCTCTGGAGCTCAAAGTAGAGTTAGTCAAATTGTTTTATCTGTATGGTTTTTAATGAAATTTACTGATTGAGTCTCATGATTATATTTTCAGCAATCAATGAATGTTTGATGATATAGACCTCGACTGCATCTTCTTTGCAAAAACTCCAGGAAGTCCTGTAATTCTTTACAAAACATCTGTGCCAGATGGAAATAAGTTGTGAAGGGAAAAATGAAAGAAACTTAAAACAAATATTCGCAAATGGACAAATTTTTATAATTGGCAAGTGCTTTACATGACTTGTAGCAATTTGCTTACATTTATAGAGAAACATGCTGTTAAAAAAAATTGAATGTATGAACATTGTCCTTATTATCCAAACAACACCTGCTGTTGTCAATTAGTGGATGTTTAAATGAGACGAGTCAAACGAGTTTGAAAATAAGGGAAACAGATCATACTGGGGAACCCCATTATCAAATACACTCAGAGGTGATCAAGCAGAGATAAGCAAAGTCACACAAAAGAAACAGAAATTCTTTCAGGCTTATAAACTCGATTATAACCAAGCTGAAGTTATGAGCATACAGAAGAATGATGAATGTCAGTCAATATGGAGTTGGTATAGAAAATGAGAATCATGAAGGCAATATCCAAAGTAAAAATTAAGTCAACTGCCTTGAGTATGAAAGGAAGATTGGCAAGAATAGTCCCGTCACTGTGTAAATAAATAAATTGGGATTAGCTTTAAACCATTACACATTGAAGTCATGTGACTAATTATCCCTTGACCGTGGCTTTGTGAAACCCTTAGCAGAAAAACCACTCATGCTGATGCACTGTTGACCTACTGACCTGTGAGCTAATAAATGGGTATCATTTGTTGTGCGGCAATATAAAAGTAATGCACTGTCTGCGACTAACCGGGCTTTACAGGACCAACCTGAACTAACCAGGCTCTACTCATCTCTACTTGATTCTTATCATAGGAATGTGGGTTTGCTGTTGCCCTGTATTCCACTTCTTATGAGATGCTGGAAATGTATATTTTTAGGTTAAATTTCCTAATGTTTTTTGAAATTGACAAGTTATCCAATTAAAACAGAGAAAAAAAATCATTGTGGAAGCCAAATAAATCACATCTGAGGGCAGCCAGTCTGAAACGAGCCTAGCTGATGATCAAGGTGCCTTTTAATTCCCATGTCCCATGGATCTACTAAATGAATGTTATAAAGCCTTCTCCTTTTTGTTTTAAATAATAAATACTGTAAATGTTGTAATACCCTAAATGGTTTCCTTTCTTCCAGATGAAAGATTTATGATTATTAATGCATTATTGTTTTTACTTTTTCTATGAGATATCTTCCTGTCCAGAGAATTACAGGAATTGAAGCTTATATGGTAAATTTGCCACAGTAAGCCATCAGACAAATTCAAAAATAAGATATGTTTACTTTGATGTGTGACCTTTTTAATTTTAATAGAAATATGAAAATAATAATATGTTCCAAGAAGGAATAGCTATGTTTTTCTTCCCATCCACAGAGGTGGTAGTTAAGAGTGTGACCTTGGGCAAGTTGTATGACCTTGGGCAAGTTGCTTAACCTCTCTGTGTCTAAATTTCTTGATATATAAAAAGAACTTATAGTAATAAGAAATTAATAGGGTGTTGTGAGGATGATATGAGTTAGTATGTCTGAAGTACTTAAAATGTTGACCAGAACATAGCATCACAACATCACATAAATCACAAATGTCAGTGATTTACAAACAGAAGCATGTAAATTCTAAAGCATAGAGGAGCTCATGCCTTGACCAGGAATAATCGGTTGCTTCCATACTCCTTTCTGTGGCTTTCAGTCTAGCTCAAGTCCATCTTTTCAGGTCCCTCGTCTGCTTTAGGCCAACTTGACTCTGTAGTCCAAATCATTCAACTGCTCAACATTTCCTAGTCCCTTAAAGCAAGGGTCCCTAACCCCTGGGCCACAGACTGGTACCGTCCGCGGCCTGTTAGGAATCAGGCTGCACAGCAGGAGGGGAGCAGCGAGCGAGCAAAGCTTCATCTGCCGCTCCCCATCGCTTGCATTACCGCCTGAATCATCCCCTCCCCAGCCCCCCATCACTGGTCCGTGGAAAAATTATCTTCCACGAAGCTGGTCCCTGGTGCCAAAAAGGTTGGGGACCGCTACCCTAAAGCACCTTCCCTCTTATTTAGATCCCACAGAGTCTTATTTCGCCTTGTTTGTCCATCTTAAAAAGGAAACCTGTAGACAAGCCCTCCACAAAACCTTCCCAGATCCTGCAGAGGCTTGACTGGTTATTTCCATAGTAAGTGCTTATACTTCAGGTAAAAGTGAATGGCTGATACCTTGCATTATACTTATTTACATATTGATCTGTCTCATCTGTAGATGATAAGTTCTTTACAAATAAGTATATTTTAGTAGTGTTCCTACAGAGCTTAGTATAATGACTTCTCTATGCTAAGAACTCAGTAAATGTTAATTGAATTGAATTTAAAATGTTCAAAAGAAGCAGACAGACCATTCAATGATGAACAAAGATAAAAGGAGAAAGAACACATTCAATATTTATATATAAAATTTAAACAGGCTTTGGCCTGCCTGTTTTTTAGAATTTTGTGTTTTGTTGTGTGTGTGTTTATACACCTTTTCAGCTTTAAGAACAAAAAAACTACTGGGAAGAGAAGCGTGTCCAGGAATCATTTCAAACAACATAATTATGGTCCATCACAGCACAATAGTCTAGAGCTCCATTTATAAAACACATATAGGCCTTTGACAACAGCAAGAGCACAAAGGCAAAACTTCACCGTGAATGAAAAGGAAGCATGCCCATTTATTTAAGATCATAGTATCCATTATAATGCAAAATGCTGCCTTTATTGACAGCAGCAGGAAGGGTTTTCTTTAGCATGGCAACTCACCCTCTGGGTAGAGTCTCAATGTTAGATAAAAGATGATGCTTAAAAAAAAAAAAGAAAAGAAAAAGAAAGGATTTGAGTGGAAAGTTCCTTTCCACCCCTCCCAAAGGCAAATCCATCAATCTTCATTTAACTTGGGATTCTAATATACTATTTCATTTGGTCAACAGCTGCTGCTGCTACTAAATTTTTGCCTCTTTACAAAGTAATTACATGGCAGAATCGTCTGCCAGGGTATACATGGGTGGTTCGCCTG
Source organism: Delphinus delphis (assembly GCF_949987515.2). NCBI lineage: Eukaryota > Metazoa > Chordata > Mammalia > Artiodactyla > Delphinidae > Delphinus > Delphinus delphis. Next base: position 120,897,771 of record NC_082686.1, on the reverse strand, counting down.
TTAATTTTCTTTGCTCTCTACCCATTGTAGATGCTGAAAATACTAGATTCTTACTTCCTGGTCCTTCCTTCCAGCCTGGTTATGGATTTATAAACCAGTGCTGGTCAAGGGAACCTTGTTGCCAGTCTGCTGGGGGTTTCTGAGAAAGGTTTTCATCCCTAAAAAAAAAAAAAAAAAAGAAAAAAGACCTCTTTCTGCCTTTGAACGTGTTAAATGAGGATATGCCTGTTGTCTGGAGATTATTTTGTAGCCACAAGAGGACACACCTGAAAACTAAAGCCAAATCACCAAAGATGGAAGGACCCTAATACGGCTCTGCCAGAAGATAAAACCCAAGGCCTGCCAACTCGGGACTTCTTTTTCTGTTAGACCATAAATCCTTATTGTTTAAGTCACTGTAAGTTTGGAATTCTTTTACTTGCAGCTGAAAACATTCTAACAGACATGCAATTTTCTCCACATAGTCTAGATCTACCAAGTCTGAAGTCTTTCCTGAATGATACAGTATTCATCATAATCACAGCAGACTAACACCTGTATTTCTCAATCTGTTTTTTTCTCTATAAAGTTCCAGTTAACAGCAAGATTGTTATAATAAAATGATGACTTAAGGGACATTTAAACTGAAATTATGTGACTGTCTTTATAAACCATAATACTTTGAAAGATAAAACTAATGGTAATCTTGTGCAGTTAAACATTAATATCTTGCTAATCCTGGACCTCCCCGGTGATTTACAGCTCACCGAATACTGCTAATAAATATTCTAGTGTAATGCATGTCGATAATTCTGTGAGAGAAGAACTGTATCAGCTTACTTCCAAATGAAGCAGCAAGACATTTGAGCTAGAAACCTTGCAATTATTTTATGACACAGAAATTGAAGAAGTTTCTATTTCAAAACTCAATTGATGTGTATTGCTGAGTTTGGGTCTGTGTACCCTTGAGGACTTATCCAGCCAGTATAGAAATATGTAGGGCACCTCTTATGCATAGAGCCATGCCTTAACAGTCCTGTTCACTTCGGGTGAATTAGCAAGACTCCTAACCCTAACACTCTTATTTTAGACCGATACTACCTGAGTAATATTCCATTGTCTATATATACCACATCTTCTTTATCCATTCCTATGTTGATGGACATTTAGGTTGCTTCCATGTCATGGCTATTGTAAGTATTACTCAGCTATAAAGAAGAATGAAATAATGCCCTTTGCAGCAACATGGATGGACCTAGAGATTATCATACTAAGGGAAGTAAGTCAGACAAATATCATATGATATCACTTATATGTAGAATATAAAAAAAAAGATACAAATGAACTTATTTACAAAACACAAATAGACTCACAGACATAGAAAACAAACTTATGGTTACCAAAGGGGAAAGGTGGAGGGAGGGATAAATTAGGAGTTTGGAATTAACATATACACACTACTATATATAAAATAGACAATCAACAGGGACCTACTGTGTAGCACAGGGAACTATACTCAGTAATCTGTAATAACGTATATGGGAAAAGAATCTGAAAAAAAATGAATATATATATATGTATAACTGAATCACTTTGCTGAACACCTGAAACTAACACAACATTGTAAATCAACTATACTCTAACATAAAATAAAAATTAAATTAAAAAAAGATAAATACTACCTATCTGTACTAAGACAAAGCACACAGAGCAGGGAAAAGTAGAGTATATATTTGACTTAAATAAAACAAAACAGAAATTCTTTAAGATGTACAATTAGCAGAATCAGGATTTGGTGTCTGTATAGTTTACCTATTAACAGACCTTACTTCATCCTTTTTATAATGAAAGTTAGACAATAACTGGTTATGGTAGAATTGGGGCAAACCGTGGCTAACTACATTTTAAAGGGTGAGTGGAACGTGTGGAGTTTACTTTTTGTTTTGGAATGAATGGGCAATGAACATTTTAATCTCTTCCTTATTTGGTAAAAGAAGGTGAGTCAGAACTCCTATGATTACATATGACAGAAATCTCAGCTCAAACTAACTTAAGCTAAAACAAGAACTCTGTTGAGTCAGGTACGAGAAGCGACTAGAGCAGGTTCTTATTACGGTTGATCCAAGAATGGATTTGGTATCATCTGTACTTGATTTCTCTGTAGGGTTTATTTCCAGGCTCCTCCTGTAGCCTTCCGTAGCTTCTGGCTTACATCCTTCTCATTACTAATAAGATCAAGGAGACAAGAGCCATGCCTTTCTGTCAATGGATCCAGGAAGTCTCCTTGCATTTCATTTTCCTTGACTGGGTCTCTATCCAACCCTGAATCACAGTGACCAGAGCACTATAGTTCCAATGAGCCAGGAGCCAGAAGTGAAGATTTCTGCACTGAGAATAAAGGAGGGTGTTGTTCATTAGAAGACAATTGTGGATTTATGAACAAGAGGAGAGAATAGTTGCTGGGTAGCAAAGACAAAGATGTCCACTATCATCTTTTCTTTTTTATCTAGACTCAAAATAAAACTAAACTGACATACATTCTTTGGATACACGAAGAAACAGTCATTTAATTGTCATGTGACAAAAATCACTTTGTTTAAGGTTGATTGAAGTGACTCATTATTCCCAAATCTTTCAGGATAAAACTAAATGCAAAATATATTTTATACATATTACTTAATATATTTACTTTCTTTTAATCAAACAGAAAATTAGGTATTTGATGTGGTGAAGTCTACCATGATCTCGGCACTGCAAAGGTGTTTTCATAGAAATAGAGAAGATGAGACATGACTCCAGATACCAAATTAACCTAAATGGGGAGAAAATACCTACTTACTTAAGTAGTGTTGCCTAATGGAATGGGAGATTCAACAGTGTAAAATGGTGTGTTCCTGCTGTGGAAAAAGTAGGACAGATATAGAAAATTTTAAAGAGGACTGAGGCGGAATTCTCAAAGAATTTTAGGATTTAATTAGATGAGATCAGAAGATAATCTTAGTGGAAGGAACAACAGCACCACCCCTTAAAAAAACAACAACAAGAAAACAGTGAATAAAATAAAATTGATTTTTAGTGGGACAACAAGGATATCATTTTCATAAGAACAGAAGAACAAGTGAGCACAGAGTTTTATGCAGGAAATCGTGGAGTCCTTAAAACCACGTAAAGAAGGAGTGATAGAATATGGTAACAATGTGGTTAATGGAATTACAGAGAGAAGAGTTCAAATCCCAGCTCTGCCATTTACTAGGTGTGTGACCTTGAACCAATTACTAAACCTCTCTGTGCCTCAGTTGCTTCATCTGTTAACGAAGGTTAAGAAAACCAACTTAAAAAGATTGCGAAGAGGACTTCCCTTGGTGGCACAGTGGTTAAGAATCCACCTGCCAATGCAGGGGACATGGATTCGAGCCCTGGTCTGGGAAGAACCCACATGTCACAGAGCAACTAAGCCCGCGCGCCACAACTACTGAGCCTGTGCTCTAGAGCCCAAGAGCCACAACTACTGAGCCCATGTGCCACAACTACTGAAGCCCACATGCCTAGAGCCCATGCTCCACAGCAAGAGAAGCCACCACAATGAGAAGTCTGCCCACCGCAACGAAGAGTAGCCCCCGCTTGCCGCAACTAGAGAAAGCCTGCACACAGCAATGAAGACCCAACGCAGCCAAAAAATAAAAATAATTGAAAAAAAGATTGTGAGGACTAAACAAGACAATGTATTTGAATTTAGCACCACCCCTTGCATGTGAGGTACATGTAATAGTTGTCAGTAGTTATTATTATTACTATGTGACTTAACGTAATAAAAAGCAAAGATCCGGGCTTCCCTGGTGGTGCAGTGGTTGAGAGTCCACCTGCCGATGCAGGGGACATGGGTTCGTGCCCCGGTCCGGGAAGATCCCACATGCCGCGGAGTGGCTGGGCCCGTGAGCCATGGCCGCTGAGCCTGCGTGTCCGGAGCCTGTGCTCTGCAACGGGAAAGGCCACAACAGTGAGAGGCCCGCGTACCACTCACACACACACAAAATAATAAATAAATAAAAAGCAAAGATCCTGTGTTGGGCTCTTTTAGGAAAAAATAAACACCACCGTACTGAACTCCTTCAAGTAACATAAAGTTGCTTGTTTTCTAGGAGTAAACACAGAAATAAAGGCAATGCAGGACAAGGTCTCAAAAGAACCCACAAACCATCGGAGAATAGAAACCACAGTCAAACTGATTTCACAGTAACCAGATCGCCATACTGGAGTGTGGTTCAGGCTCCAGGGCTCTGAAGAGACAAGAGTTAATTGTGCTTCTTTCTCATGACAACCTGGTCACATTCTCTGATGAATCTTTTTATGAAGATTCTCCTACCTCCACTGAGCTGACTCCTCTCACATGGCCAGTCAAATCCTGACAGCAAAGGTTGGTTCCAAGCCATTCTTTGGATTCACCCCTTCACCTGTGAGCCTGAAGATGGGCTATCCTTGGATCAGATGCCCAACTAGTCAGCAGCTGCCAGTGAACAGAGTGGAATTTGGGAAGAAGGTAGTTGTAGCATGGAGAAATTTGCAGAAGGAATCTTGTAGATGGGGGCTGTGCATAGAAATGGGGGTGGAAGACTTTGTAGATTGTATGAAGTGTGGCCTATCCAGGACACAGAAATTTCAAAAATTATCTAAGAAATTAATAATAAAAGTGATCATTTAAAACAACTACTCAGGCATCAATATACCAAATGCTTCAAAGAGAAGGATTCTTGGGTTAGGCAGGTCAGCGCAAAGGTTGTTACATTCATACTTGGATGATGTGTGAAGACCTGATCCAGGACTACAGGAATGATAATGGCGAGGATGACTTCACCCCAAATACCTAAACAAATTAGTATGACTTGATAGCTGACCAGTTAAGTGGTAAAAGGCCTGTTAGTAGAGTGGTTGAGAGCATATACTTGGTGCTTTGAGAGTCTGAACAACATTGTTTAATGCTATTTTCTCATTTGTTAACTGTGTGACACTAAGTGTTGTGTATACATTCCAAACCTCGGTTTCTTCACCTGTGAAATAGGGTTACTCACAACAGTAGCTGCACGGTGTTGGTGGGCCAAGCAGAGGAGATCACGCGTGTGAAATTCTGAGCTTAGAGTGTCATTTAGTATGTGCTCAACTCATGTTACCTTCTTCCATTAACTCTATCAGAAGAGAAGGAGTCTGAGGACTCCAAGAGATTTAGATGGAATCCAGGAGAGTCAGAGACTCAGGAGGGAAATTGATCCTAATGCAGCAGAGGCTGGATTCTGCTTTGGATGTGTTGGGTGGTTTGTGGTACAAAAGTCTTGAGCTGGAAAGGCCATGAGCGCCCTGAACACATGGAAGGTCATTAACTTGGAAGAAGACAAGAGACAGAACAAGAGAGTGGCATTGGGGAGAAAAAGAGGATGATGTCGGAAGGTAAGCTTCCTAGAGGAAAAATCAGAGAGATTAGAGAGAAGAGGACTGCCCCTTCCCCCTGCTAGAGGCTGAAGCGAAGTGTCAGGAAAGAATAGAAAAGGCTCTCTGCGAGAGGGTCCCAAGGTTCATTTAGAGGAATGTGTGATTTAAATAATTTGAACTATGTTTAAAATTGTGTTTGTTGTTGGCCTTTTATCTCCCTGCAAGAATATAATTCTCTGTAATTAACTGGGAAGTTCAATAAAAATGATTTTAATTTATATAAAGTGGTCTGTGAACAAAATAAATCATGCGGAAGTAATGTTCCTTAAGTACTACACTGTACATGAGAAGATTTGGGGAATTATAATACAATGACACATATTTTAAATCTGCTTACTTCTGTAGGTTGTATCATTCGATACCATCACACAAGATGGAATTCATTCCCCCTGGAATCAATCGGCAATTCTGTAATACGTGCTAAAGATCATTATCTTCTATCTAGATTCTCAAGCCACAAATTTAGGAGAATTTCCTTCCTTTTTTCTCTGTGGTGCTACACAACACACACACACACACACACACACACACTCACAATCAATCAACAAGACTTGTTGCTTCTGTAGCTTAATTATCTGTCAGAACTGTCCCCATTCCTACATCCCCACTGCCATTGCCCTACATCCAAGCTGCCATCTTCCCTTGTCAGGACCACTGCAGGGCCTATGAGCCAGTATTGCAACTTCCACTCACACTGACCCTTCTCCATTCTGTTATCTAGAGACATTTTGTAAAAACACAAATATAATCATAAATGTCCACGCTTAAAACCCAACAATTGCTTCCCCTAGGGCTTAGATGATATTAAATCTCTTGGACACAGTTTATACGGTCCTTCACACCTGGCTCCCCTCTACTCCCAGAGCTTCATCTTTCACCACTCTGATTTGTATTCCATGTCCCAGTTGTACTGGACTCCTTCCAGTCTGTGCCTCATCCCTAGTCAACTTCCTCACCTCTTGACCTTATACTTACCTAAGACAAGTCTAACAAGTCTAACTCTAATGCCCACTTGGGCATTCTTCAAGTAGAAGTCTAAATCTCCCTTTCTCCAGGAAGACCTGGCCCCCAAATCAGGATAAGTCTACAATACTATTCATTCTATTATTTTTTTGCCTCTTCTGGCACCTGTCACACTCATAATTACTTATTATTGTCTGTCTTTCTCATTAAGCTGCATACTTATTGAAGGCTGGGACCGTGTCGGTTTCGTTTGCACCCAAAGCTTCAATAATAAATAGCAGAATCTATTGTATAGAAGAAACACAATATTTATTGGCTAAGTGGATTTTTTGGAAGAATACTATCAAACCAAATGGTAGGAAATACTTGTATTATCACTGAGTAATTCTATTAATCATTTCAGTTATTTGTCTGTAGAGCCCATTTTTATCATTATAATATGACATACATGTCAAAATATAAACTAAAGGGCTTTTATCTATATGCAGCACATCAAATCAGATAAGAAATGCATTCTTTAAAATGGAGATATATCTTTTTAAGATTGTGATTTCATATGCACGTTGGTCCCATAATTATTTAAATGATTTTAGAAATACACAAAACTGTTTTCTATAAATATATCCTCTTTGTTACTAAGTTCTTGGCAAAATAAAAACTTGGTAGAATTTCCTCTGAACTTTTTCCCAAAAACTTCTCTATAATCCAAATCCTTTCTTTATTCTAAATCAATATGACTTTTCCATAAAAAAGTAATTTCTTAAGAGGAGGAATAAACTGTGTGACTTGGTACTTGAATATTTCCACTTATGCTAGTAAGACAGGAATGGCAGGGGAATATGATAAATGAAAATTATACTTTATTGTCAAAATGAGCCAGACGGTATGATATGGCAAGTATGAACATTTGAAGCTCAGAAATACAGGGATTTTCTAGGAAATACATACCCCAGATAGTCAAAGGTCATTTCAATACAATCCTAAAATAATGGAGCCTAAATTATTAAATAGAATCTGTCTCAGACACCCAGAATTAGACCAGAAGCCAATTAAGTGTTTAATGCTATTGGGTACCATGAACTAATTCTCCCAAACTCCAGGGACAAGTTTCTTTCTAACCCAGTCCTAAAAATAAGAAGCCAGAGAACAGTCTTAGACTATTTTATTTCATCTCAGTTTATTAATCGACTTGATTCCTGCCCTTGTTGGGGGTTAGGGCAGTGGGTACAACCTATTACAGGGTAAAAAGGCACTTTAAAATTAAAATTATGGCTTTCCATGGCAATCAACGAGAGGTGTTCCTGTCTTCAGTACATTTACTTCAAAGATTAAAGCGCAATACATTTTCATGGTTCATGTTTAAAAAAAGAAAAAAATACAGACACTATTTCACTCCAGTTAATGACCATGGCCACCGCAGGCCAAGAGCACAAGTTCAACAAAGCCCAAACTTCCTGGCCATCCAGGTCTTCCAGTCACACAAGTCTTTAAGGTTTTGACTAGAGTGAAATTTTCAGATTTAATTTAAGTTTAAACTTAACAGCCAGGATAATAGCAGAAGTCAGCATCAGCAACTAGAGGACCTATATCATCTTTATTCCAGGGTTTTGAACTCTTGTTAGGGAAGAGATCAAAGTCTTACCTTTGCTCCTTGGGAATAAGATAGGCAAATGAAAAAGTGATTATTCCTGCTTTTACTTCCAAATACCCTTCTCTATGTATGCTTTTTCCTGTTACAAGCTTTTTCCTGTTATCAGCTTGAAGCCCCAGCTGCAGAGGCATCTCATATTTCCTCCTGTGACTCAAGGGCTGGTGTCTTATGTTCACTCTGCTATGATGTTAGTTCTGCCTGGTAAAGATGTAAGTCTCACCCATCCCGACATCTCACATTCCAGTACCTCCACTGCACCTTCTTCTATTTAGGGGGAATTATATCCTCTCTTCTCAAGACATTAAATCTTCTCTACTTTACTTGGTTCAGCTGGCAACTTCATGTGAATGCTGAACATTGGCTTCTTAAACACTTCAATGATTTTAGAAATATATAAAACTGGCAACTTTGTCTAAAATGGGAAGTCTGCTGTCCTTGCTGGACCAGAGATTCAAGAAAAACTATCCTCTCTGCCCTGGAGAAACTGTCCTGTCCAAGGCTACCAATGATCTCCTAAAATCAAAACAAAAAAACTTCTTCTGGGCTTTCATCTTTCCATAATTTGGCACTGATGACCAATACCTTCCTCCTGAAATTCTCTCTCCCTTTGGTCTCCAGGACTACACACTCTCCTGCTTCTCCTCTAATCTCACCAAATAGTGGACCATTTATTCTCAGTCACATGAGAAGGTGCTTCCTTTTCTGTCTAGCCCATAAAAGACCCTGAAGCATTAAATGGCTTATCCTCTCTTTTTATTCAACACACTGTCCTACCCATACACCATCAGTCACCTAAAATAGCTAAAGACTTCCCCATCTCCATTTTCAGCCCAGGACTCATTCTAGAGCTTCATGCTTATATACCCAGCCGCCTATTCAATATTTCTGCTCAACTATGATGCAGGAAGTTCAACTTCAACATATTTGAAACAGAAGTGTTCCCCCTTCTGCACTCTCCATCTTATGAAGAGTACCACTTTCCAACATCAAGTCATTAAAGGGAGAAGTATGGTATCGATCAGGATCTTCCTTTTTCTTTGAATCAAATCCTGTTGATTCTTCCTCTTTATATGTCCTTTGTAACTTCTCCACCTCTCTCTTTCCTTTCTGATATTTCATACCTGCATGTCTTAAGGTCTCGTGATGGTCAACATGTACTCACAAATGGTCTCTCTGTTCATTTTATCTCCCTCTAATCAAATTTTCACTAAAGCAATCTTTTAAAACACTGATTTGAACATATTATCACCAGCTTAAGGCCGTTTAGGGGCTTCTCTTAGCCCAGTGGTTCTCAAACTTTAGCATGCTTCAATCACCTAGAAGGCTTGTTGAAGCACCGATTGTTGGGCCCCACCCCCAGAATTTCTGAATCAGTTGGTTTGGGGTGGGGTTGATAACGAACATCTTTAATAAATTCCCACTTGGTGGTGTTGATGCTACATTGAAACTACACTTTGAGAACCACTGTGTAGCTGGCAGTATATATTTCAAACTCCATAGCTTCGTGTACAGGGCTTTGTCAACTCATCTCTCCAGCCATATCTCCTAACCACCACTATCAAGATCTGAGAAATGGGCTTCAGATGCATGAAAGTGCCTCACTGCTTCTTGCCTCTTTGCCTTTGCTTAGCTATTTTCCTCTTCCTCTTTTTCCTTCCTCTTTCCCTGCTTACTTAATATCCACTCATCTTTCAAGGTCCAGCTCAAGTGTCATCATCTCACTGAGGTATTTCCCAAAACTGTCTCCCCACCACCACACACACACACACACACACACACACACACACACACATACACACACACACACTTTGGTCGAACTGGCTAATCCTTTCCTCGGACCTCATTTAGGAACTGAGCCTACTCTTCTCACAGAACACATATCTCTTTATCACACTCAACTGCCTGTCTCCCCCTTTAAATTTTAAGGTCTTATGAGTAGAAACTCTCTTAATAGTATGTATACCTCCAGTATGTAGCAGAACATCTATAATATTCTAGAAATGCAATGTTTGATTGTGGAATGAAAACAGATGACTATATGAGTTAAACTATTTTTAAGCCTACACAGTCCCACATATGCTACTCTGTACCCTTGTGTAAAGGAAACTTACGAACTAGAAAAAAATATCCAAGTGTATTTTACCTTTTTAGTACATGAATAATATGGAGAAGAGAAGCAGAACAGATTAAACCTTCTTTCTTCTACTTAATGAATGTAGACACTAAGAATAATTTGGCTAATGGAATATTAAGCCATACAACTGATTACATAGCAATTCCATAAGAATAAAGAGACTCCAGTAATTCTATTGTATTCTTGGCTATATTGGGTAAGGCCAGCATTAATTTATGATGCATGTACCATGCTTAAATAAAAAGGATCAGCCCATTTTTACAAAGAAGAGAAATAATTCACTTTAAACAGGGCATGAAATGGGTGGAAGAATTGGTTCTAACTATAAATTACGGAATGGCCAACAAAAATGAAATCTTTATATTCCTACTGGGTCAGAGATATAAATCCCTGCATGTTTCATAACACATTACCCAAATGTTTTGAATAGTTCATTTATTTTTATTTTTAAAATACAACACAAAATAGAATAGCCAATAACTATAGTATAAAATATTGTGCTAAGTACAGTGGAGGATTCAAAGAAGAGGTCAGCATCACCCCCACCCTATATGGCAACAGGGGCTCTATTGGTATTTGGGGTAGGATAACTCTTTACTGTGTGGGATAGTCCAATGCATTCTAGGATGCTTAGGATTCCTGTTATTCATCTACTAAACTACTCGTAGCCTCCCCTAGTTAATGTAACTAAATGCCTCTATACTTTCCCAAACACTTTCTAGGGGTAATATTAGCCACAGTTAAGATTTACTGTATGAGAGTTTCCTTGACAAGAGGGTTCTTTGTGAAAAACTGGGATACTTTCACTCCCTGGCTTTCCCACCCCATTTTGAAGGGTATAAGAGAGAAATGAAGAAGAAATGCTTTAAATTTTCTATTTTTTTTTTTGTTATGGTTAACACACATGCTACTCATATAACTCACTAAGTTTACATATGAATGGTAATGGTAATATCTAGTAATTAGTTACCAGAGGAATAAATATTTCTTGCACTGATGTCAGCTATTGTAAAAATTGGACAATAATTATTATCTGGCCTGGACTCTATTGTTAGACAACAGGCACATAACAGAATGCTTCATTTTCTATCAATGCATAAGTATTCCTATGCCAGAGTTCATAGAGGGCTAGCTTAAATTTATTTATTGTAGTCAAAGTAAAAAAGGTGAATAGATTTAGACCACGACTCCTGGCTTTGATCTTTAATTGTGCAGAGCATTTGATTTTTGTCTGTTTACTCACATGTGATTAGAACTTGTTTAATTCCGAAAATGTAAAATATGCTGATAAGTCAGAATGTCAATTTGTTAATTCACAGGGGGGCTTAGACTTTGTTTGGGACCAGAATGTTTGTGTCCTCTCCTCAGGACAGTTTAATAAGCCCAAGTCATAATTAAAAGGCTGTGCATCCATCTCTCGCACTTCTACCCTTATCCTTGCCTAGCCTTGCCTTGTCTAACTCATCCTGACCTGGTGCATCCTGTTGTCCCATCTCCAACCTGTGCTCGACTAGTTATCCTTGTAATGTGTATCTTTAGAAAACTTAAATGATGGTTTTACTCCCCTGCTTAACCCCTCCAATAGCATCCCATTGCTCTTAAGGTAAAAAAAAAACATAAAGATGTTTTTCAGAAAAATAAAAGCTCAGAGACTTAGTAGCAAGCAGGTCAGAGCTCTAAAAACTTCTGAAAGAAGTTCTTCAAACTGAATAGAAATGATAACAAATGGAAACAGAAGGTGATACAAAAAGATAGAGAATACTGAAAATGGTAAGTATGTGGGCAAATATAAAAGCCTGTCTATTTTTTTCTCTATTTCTTAAAAAAAAAACACTGAATTTTACAGCAAAAATAATATTACATTGTGGGTTTTCTAATATTTGTAGAAGCAAATTATAGGATAAAGTGGGTAAAAGGAATTATATTTTTTAAGGTTCTTTTATTCTACATAAGGTGATACATATCAATTCCAATTAAACTGTATTTTATGTCCTAGTGCAACCTATTAAAAAATAAAAACAAAAACATATAAGTAAAAATCTGACATAGAAATTAAAATGAAATAATAAAACATTATTTGAGTGATGAAAAATGAAGCAGAAAATAGGAAAAGAAAAATCGAAGAAACAAATGGAACAACGAGAAGCCAAATAGCAAGACTGCAGCCTTAAATGGAATCATATCAATAGTTCCATTAAATTTAAATAAACAAAATAATTAAATGACAAAAATTGTCAGACTGAATAAAAACGTAAGAGTCGTATACCACATATAAAGACACAGATTGAAAGCAAAAAGACAAAAATTATAAACCATTCAAACAATAAGTAGAGAGAGAGTGTGACTATAGAAACATCAAACAACATAGATTTCAAGAAAGAAGTATACAATTCAGAGCAAAAAAAAAAAAAAAGAAAGAAGTATTACCAAAAATAATGATAAATGGGACAATTCATCAGAAATACTTAAAAAATCCTAAAAGTGATTTATTTAATAACAGGACTTCAAAATACAGTGTTAAAATTCACACCCCAAAATGATGTTCAGATGATCATTGATATGACGAGCAATTTAAAAGCTAAACCTCTAAGGCTTCCCAGAGGAAAACAGAATGTTTTCACAAACTTGAGGTAGGCAAAGATTTCTTAGCGAATATCAAAAACACTAAACAGAAACAAAAAAAGAAAAAATATATATATATATAATTTGGACTTCATCAAATTCAAAAATTCTGCTTCTCCAGTGATACTCTTACAAAGATGAAAACCAAAGTCCAGACTGAGAGAAAACATTCTCAGCACAAGTGTCCAATAAAGCACTTGTATCCAGAATCCAATAGAGAATACTTACAATTGAATAATACATGAAATGCGATTAAAAAATGGGTAAAACTTGAACAAACATTCACGAAAATAAGATAAATAAATGTTCAATAAGCCCATAAGAAGATGTTGAACATCTTAAATCATTATAAAAACAGAAACTAAATTCACAATGATAAACCACTTTATACGCCATGAACACCAAATACTGGCAAAGATGTGAAGCAGGTGGAACTCTACTTCACTCAAGGGGACTGTAATATGACTCAATCAATTTGAAAAATTGTCCTTTTATTAAAGTGTTAAATATATACCTAATATGTAATCCAACAGTTCCAATTCTAAGTATTTATACCTAAGGGCTTATAAAAGACTGTTCATATGAACTTTATTTGTAATAGTCAAAAACTAGAAATAATCAAAAAATTAATCAACAGGAAGCTGGTAAAACAAATTATGGTATATTGATTCAACAGGATGTTACTCAGTAACAAAAAAGAAACAACTAGTGATACATGCAATAACATGCTTGAATCCTACAAACAGATATTATACAGATGAAGTCAGAAAAAAGAAAGAATGCATATTTTATGATTCAGTTTATATGAAGTTCAAAAGCAGGCAAAAATAACGTATACCTATAGAAATCATACATGTGGATACCTATGGGAGCAAGAATTGACAAGAAGTTGGAGAAAGAATTTTCTGGAGTGATGGAAATGCTCTGTGTCCTGACTGGAATAGTGGTTATGTGGATGTAGACATCTGTCAAAACTCATTGAACTATGTACTTAAGATCTGTACATTATAAGAAGTTTACCTTGAGAAAAGCCTGAACCAAGATGGTGGAGTAGAAGGACATGTTCTCACTCCCTCTTGTGAGAACACCAGAATCACAACTAGCTGCTGGACAATCATTGATAGGAAGACACTGGAACTCACCAAAAAAGATACCCCATATCCAAAGACAAAGGAGAAGTCACAATGAGATGGTAGGAGGGGCACAATCAGAGTAAAATCAAACCCCATAACTGCTGGGTGGGTGACTCACAGACTGGAGAACACTTATACCACAGAAGTCCACCCACTGGAGAGAAGGATTTGAGCCCCACATCAGGCTTCCCAACCTGGGGGTCCAGCAACGGGAGGAGGAATTCCTAGAGAATCAGACTTTGAAGCCTAGTGGGATTTGATTGCAGGACTTCAACAGCACTGGGGGAAACAGAGACTCCATTCTTGGAGGGCAAACACAAAGTAGTGTGCACAGTGGGACCCAGAGGAAGAAGTGACCCCAGGGGAGAGTGAACCAGACCTATCTGCTAGTGTTGGAGGGTCTCCTGCAGAGGCGTGGGGTGGCTGTGGCTCACCGTGGGGACAAGGACACTGGCAGCAGAAGTTCTGGGAAGTACTCCTTGGCGTGAGCCCTCCCAGAGTCCGCCATTAGCCCCATCAAAGAGCCCAGGTAGGCTCCAGTGTTGGGTTGCCTCAGGCCAAACAACCAACATGGAGGGAACCCAGCCCCACCCATCAGCAGTCAAGCAGATAAAAGTTTTACTGAGCTCTGCCCACCAGAGCAACACCCAGCTCTACCCACCACCAGTCCCTCCCATCAGGAAACCTGCACAAGGCTCTTAGATAGCCTCATCCACCAGAGGGCAGACAGCAGAAGCAAGAAGAATTACAATCCTGCAGCCTGTGGAACAAAAACCACATTCACAGAAAGATACAAGATGAAAAGGCAGAGGACTATGTACCAGATGAAGAAACAAGGTAAAACCCCAGAAAAACAACTAAATGAAGTGGAGATAGGCAACCTTCCAGAAAAAGAATTCAGAATAATGATAGTGAAGATGATCCAGGACCTCGGGAAAAGAATGGAGGCAAAGATCGAGAAGATGAAAGAAATGTTTTAAAAAGACCTAGAAGAATTAAAGAACAAACAAACAGAGATGAACAATACAATAACTGAAATGAAAAATACACTAGAAGGAATCAATAGCAGAATAACTGAGGCAGAAGAACGGATAAGTGACCTGGAAGACAGAATGGTGGAATTCACTGCTGTGGAACAGACTAAAGAAAACAGAATGAAAAGAAATGAAGACAGCCTAAGAGACCTCTGGGACAACATTAAATGCAAGAAAATGCACATTATAGGGGTCCCAGAAGGAGAAGAGAAAGAGAAAGGACCAGAGAAAATATTTGCAGAGATTTTAGCCGAAAACTTCCCTAATATGGGAAAGGAAATAGCCACCCAAGTCCAGGAAGTGCAGTGAGTCCCATACAGGATAAATCCAAGGAGAAACACACCAAGACACATAGTAATCAAACTGGCAACAATTAAAGACAAAGAAAAATTATTGAAAGAAGCAAGGGAAAAATGACAAATAACATACAAGGGAACTCCCATAAGGTTAACAGCTGATTTCTCAGCAGACACTCTACAAGCCAGAAGGGAGGGGCATGATATACTTAAAGTGATGAAAGGGAAGAAACTACAACCAAGATTACTCTACCCAGCAAGGATCTCATTCAGATTTGATGGAGAAATCAAAAGCTTTACAGACAAGCAAAAGCTAAGAGAATTCAGCACCATGAAACCAGCTCTAAAACAACTGCTAAAGGAACTTCTCTAAGTGGGAAACACAAGAGAAGAAAAGGATCTGCAAAAACAAACCAAAAACAATTAACAAAAGGATCATAGGAACGTACATATCGATAATTACCTTCAACGTGAATGGATTAAATGCTCCAACCAAAAGACACAGGCTTGCTGAATGGATACAAAAACAAGAACCATCTATATGCTGTCTACAAGAGACCCACTTTAGACCCAGGGACACATACAAACTGAAAGTGAGGGGATGGAAAAAGATATTCCATGCAAATGGAAATCAAAAGAAAGCTGGAGTAGCAATACTCATATCAGATAAAATATACTTTAAAATAAAGAATGTTACAAGAGACAAGGAAGGACACTACATAATGATCAAGGGATCAATCCAAGAAGATATAATAATTATAAATATATATGCACCCAACATAGGAACACAGCAATACATAAGGCAACTGCTAACAGCTGTAAAAGAGGAAACCAACAGTAATACAATAATAATGGGGGACTTTAACACCTCACTTACACCAATGGACAGATCATCCAAAATGAAAATAAATAAGGAAACAGAACCTTTAAATGACACAATAGACGAGATAGATTTAATTGATATTTATAGGACATTCCATCCAAAACCAGCATATTACACTTTCTTCTCAAGTGTGCATGGAACATTCTCCAGGATAAATCACATCTTGGGTCACAAATCAAGCCTCAGTAAATTTAAGAAAATTGAAATCATATCAAACACCTTTTCTGACCACAACGCTATGAGATTAGAAATGAATTACAGGGGAAAAAAATGTAAAAAACACAAACACATGGAGGCTAAACAATACATTACTAAATAATCAAGATATCATTGAAGAAATCAGAGGAAATCAAAAAATACCTAGAGACAAATGACATTGAAAACATGACAATCCAAAACCGATGGGATGCACCAAAAGCAGTTCTAAGAGGGAAGTTTATGGCTATACAAGCCTACCTCAAGAAACAAGAAAAATCTCAAATAAACTTAGGTGTAGGTCTCCTACACCTAAAGGAACTAGAGAAAGAAGAACAAACAAAACCCAAAGTTAGCAGAAGGAAAGAAATCATAAAGATCACAGCAGAAATAAATGAAATAGAAACAAAGAAAACAATAGCAAAGATCAATAAAACTAAAAGCTGGTTCTTTGAGAAGATAAACAAAATTGATAAACCATTAGCCAGACTCATCAAGAAAAAGAGGGAGAGGACTCAAATCAATAAAATTAGAAATGAAAAAGGAGAATTTACAACAGACACCGCAGAAATACAAAGCATCCTAAGAGACTAGTACAAGCAACTCTATGCCAATAAAATGGACAACATGGAAGAAATGGACATACTCTTAGAAAGGTATAACCTTCCAAGACTGAACCAGGAAGAAATAGAAAATATGAAGAGACCAATCACAAGTAATGAAATTGAAACTGTGCTTAAAAATCTTCCAACAAACCAAAGTCCAGGACCAGATGGCTTCACAAGTGAATTCTATCATACATTTAGAGAAGAGCTAACACCTATCCTTCTCAAACTCTTCCAAAAAATTGCGGAGGAAGGAACACTCCCAAACTCATTCTATGAGGCCACCATCACCCTGATACCAAAACCAGACAAAGATACTACAAAAAAAGAAAATTACAGACCAATATAACTGATGAATATAGATACAAAAATCCTCAACAAAATACTAGCAAACAGAATCCAACAACACATTAAAAGGATCATACACCATGATCAAGTGGGATTTATCCCACTTGATGCAAGTGGGATGCAAGGATTCTTTGATATACACAAATCAGTCAATGTGATACACCATATTAACCAACTGAAGAATAAAAACCATATGATCATCTCAATAGATGCAGAAAAAGCTTTTGAAAAAATTAAACACCCATTTATGATAAAAACTCTCCAGAAAGTGGGCATAGGGGGAACCTACCTCAACAAATAAAGGCCATATACGACAAACCCACAGCAAACATCATTTTCAATAGTGAAAAACTGAAAGCATTTCCTCTAAGATCGGGAACAAGACAAGGATGTCCACTCTCACCGCTATTATTCAACATAGCATTATTCAACATACTCCTAGACACCGCAATCAGAGAAGAAAAAGAAATAAAAGGCATACAAATTGGAAAAGAAGAAGTAAAACTGTCACTGTTTACAAATGACATGATACTATACATAGAGAATCCTAAACATGCTTCCAGAAAACTAGTAGCGCTAATCAATGAATTTGGTAAAGTTGCAGGATACAAAATTAATGCACAGAAATCTCTTGCATTCCTATACACTAATGATGAAAAATGTGAAAGAGAAATTAAGGAAACACTCCCATTTACCACTGCAACACAAAGAATAAAATACCTAGGAATAAACCTTCCTAGGGAGACAAAAGAACTGTATGCAGAAAACTATAAGACACTGATGAAAGAAATTAAAGATGATACCAACAGATGGAGAGATATACCATGTTCTTGGATTAGAAGAATCAATATTGTGAAAATGACTATACTACCCAAAGCAATCTACAGATTCAATGCAATCCCTATCAAATTACCAATGGCATTTTTTACGGAACTAGAACAAAAAATCTTAAAATTTGTGTGGAGACACAACAGACCCCGAATAGCCAAAGCAGTCTTGAGGGAAAAAAACGGAGCTGGTGGAATCAGACTCCCTGAATTCAGACTATACTACAAAGCTACAGTAAACAAGACAATATGGTACTGGCACAAAAACAGAAACATAGATCGATGGAACAAGATAGAAAGCCCAGAGGTAAACCCACGCACCTATGGTCAACTAATCTATGACAAAGGAGGCAAGGATACACAATGGAGAAAAGACAGTCTCTTCAACAAGTGGTGCTGGGAAAACTGGACAGCTACATGGAAAAGAATGAAATTAGAACACTCCCTAACACCATTCACAAAAATAAACTCAAAATGGATTAGAGACCTAAATGTAAGACTGGACACTATAAAACTCTTAGAGGACATAAATCACTCTTTGACATAAATCACAGCAAGATCTTTTTTGATCCATCTCCTAGTGTAATGGAAATGAAAACAAAAATAAACAAATGGGACCTAATGAAACTTCAAAGCTTTTGCACAGCAAAGGAAACCATAAACAAGACGAAAAGACAACACTCAGAATGGGAGAAAATATTTGCAAACGAGTCAACGGACAAAGGATTAAACTCCAAAATATATAAACAGCTCATGCAGCTCAATATTAAAGAAACAAACAACCCAATCCAAAAATGGGCAGAAGATCTAAATAGACATTTCTCCAAAGAAGACATACAGATGGACAAGCAGCACATGAAAAGCTGCTCAACATCACTAATTATTAGAGAAATGCAAATCAAAACTACAATGAGGTATCACCTCACACCAGTTAGAATGGGCATCATCAGAAAATCTACAAACAACAAATGCTGGAGAGGGTGTGGAGAAAAGGGAACCCTCTTGCACTACTGGTGGGAATGTAAATTGATACAGCCACTATGGAGAACAGTATGGAGGTTCCTTAAAAAGCTAAAAATAGAATTACTATATGATCCAGCAATTCCACTACTGGGCATATACCCAGAGAAAACCACAATTCAAAAAGACACATGCACCCCAATATTCACTGCAGCACTATTTACAATAGCCAGGTCATGGAAGCAACCTAAATGCCCATCGACAGACGAATGGATAAAGAAGATGTGGTCCATATATACAATGGAATATTACTCAGCCATAAAAAGGAACGAAATTGGGTCATTTGTTGAGACATGAATGGATCTAGAGAGTGTCATACAGAGTGAAGTAAGCCAGAAAGAGAAAAACAAATATCGTATATTAACGCATATATGTGGAACCTAGAAAAAGGGTACAGATGAACTGGTTTGCAGGGCAGAAATAGAGACACAGATGTAGAGAACAAACATACGGACACCAAGGGGGGAAAGCGGTGGGGGGGTTGTGGTGGTGGTGTGATGAATTGGGTGATTGGGATTGACATGTATACACTGATTTGTATAAAACTGATGACTAATAAGGACCTGCTGTATAAAAAAATAAATAAAATAAAATTCAAAAAAAAAAAAAGTTTACCTCAATAAAAATAAATATATTCCTTTTGAAAATCCAAAAAGGGGAAGGGAGGAGTTATCCAGTGAAATGTAGTAGAAATGAGAGACAATGTTTAAAAGCCCATAGAGAATGGACTTGAGGACATGGGGAGGGGGAGGGGTAAGCTGGGACAAAGTGAGAGAGTGGCATGGACATATATACACTACCAAATGTAAGGTAGATAGCTAGTGGAAAGCAGCCGCATAGCACAGGGAGATCAGCTCGGTGCTTTGTGACCACCTAGAGGGCTGGGATAGGGAGGGTGGGAGGGAGGGAGACGCAAGAGGGAAGAGATATGGGAACATATATATATGTATAACTGATTCACTTTTTAATAAAGCAGAAACTAACACACCATTGTAAAGCGATTATACTCCAATAAAGTTGTTAAAAAATCTATTTGAAAATAAATATAAACTTATAGCTATAGTCCCAAAGAAATAGTGACTCAAGGAATAAAAGTATATGTTTCACTGTGCTTAATAAGTATATTAACATTTCAGTGATCCTGCAAATAAAATATAGTAACCTGTAAGAATGCTTAAATTCTTGTGACTGACATCCCATGGTTTATAAATTCATATATATCAACAAATAATGTAGAATATTCCCTTGAATTAAGTTACTAGTCTATAATGGTTTGGAATAAGAAATTAATATAACTCTCAAAACTGAAATATCAAAGTTTATCAATGTTTCATGAATATTTCTCCTCTAATAAATATATTTCTAAGGTCTAAATCTACTATTGACATTAGTGTTGTGCACCCATAGAAATCTGAGCAATTGACAGTGTCATGTACTAATCTGTAAAATAAAATTAATGTTTTAAGATGGTATCGTGCAGCCCAGTTTGCAAAGAGTTCTTCTGAGTTGTTTTACAATATTCTGCTAAGGAAGCACTGGTCATGAAGAATGCACTAAACAGTGTTATTTATTTCAGTGCAGAAGAACTCAAGTTTTTCTATTTCTTAACATTGCGGTTTGTAAAACCAGAAGGATGTATGAAATAAGTTCTGCCTCTTGATCTGTAAGAGAAAACTTTTAAGTGTTGATTTCTTTGATACATGTAAAAGATTGAGAGTTAGCTGCACCTGAAGTAGTTAATCATACAACAGGACTATTTCAATATATAAAGGGTTAACGTTCTGTGTAGGAAGCCAAAAATCAAGTACTAATGGTCAGAACCAAAGCTAAATGAACTTTCACTGGGCATGAGGATGAACTTGAAACATTTGCAGTTGTTCTGATTCATTGTGATCAAAGTCTTTGCTCTATTCTGTCCTCGAAAATGTTTTCTTAATTTCTAAGTTTTTCTCTTAGCCCGAAACAGTATTAGAGAGCATAACAACTTCTCAACAAATGTATGATGAATAAACTAATACACAAACTAAATGGAATAGAAGATAGGGAAGAGTGAAAGAGGGGTCCCATAGTGTGTCTCTGGAAGAATGGTGGTGCCACAGAGAGAAACCACTGGCTTGAGGAGTGGAGATGCTGTAGTGGGTAACAAATTCTTGCAGAATGTCTTCTCACGGAATCAAGCAGTAAGTCCTGAAATTCGAGACCTAAGCCCTGCTCTCGGAGACAGTATTGGCTTGGCCAAAAAGTTTGTTTGGGTTTTTCCATAAGATGATACAGAAAACCCAAACAAACTTTTTGGCCAATGCAATATATCAACAGAATATCCTTTCCTAGTGTTGTCAGGCTGAGAATATTCTGGAGAAATTTTGTCTGTGTCATCAGATGTTTCAGCATCAGAGTCAGGAAATCAACTTCGCTGGCAGATCTTTCTCAGAGCTCAGTTTAAACAAAGTTCCTGACGGCGAGCGCATTAAAACTGAGATAATGAAATGAACATGAATCATCAGCCAACAAAGGGAATAAAGAGGTGGACTGGCTTAAGTTCTAATTTAAGGATGTGTCTTTTACATGTGCCCATTATTGTTAAAGCCCCATCCAAACTGATCATTCATCTATGAAGATGCTGCTCAGACTGGAGGAGAGAAGTGCGGGCAACATTGTCCCAAAAATAAAAATATCATTTCCTGAAAATTTTGCTGTAGGAAATTCCTACTTATTAAAATAGCTAAATTAAATATTTTCAAATGAAACAACTGTGTCCCCTTCGCTAACCTCCGGCTCATCATATTACTGTTCTATTTCCTAAAAGAAAGAAACCTTCGATTGTGAATTATCAAAGAACTCTGGAGTTTGCATGGTACTTCATCATCATTTTTCTGTGCAAGAAAACAAAAAAGAGACTAGTAGAATGCAAAAAAAATTCATATGTTTCAACAAGATAATCAGTTTTTCTGAATGAACAATAGTGTTCAAAATGGAGGCTTCCCCACACAGTATTGTAAAACTAATTTAAATAAATAAATGGGGGCTTCCCTTGCAGGTCTATGGGGACCTGTAAGTATTACTGACCCACAAACACAGGCATCAGAAGCCATGGCTGTGCTCACTTCACATTCCTTCGTGAGTCTGTGCTATACACACTCTCATCTTTATTGCCTGGTACTATACGGTGGTAGAAATTTTGGGGAGCTATATAAAAAAATTCTTCCCAGAATCTGCTAGAGACAGTTTTTATTTTTCTTTTCCAGCTCAGAAATTTGTATTTGGGCAAATTTCGGTTTGGATATTTTCAGCCTGTCAAAGATAATGATTTCATCCTTTAAGCTCTAGGCTCACTTTCTCTTTTAAGTAATGAGGATATCAATTTTCTTTTGGAAAAGAACAAGCAAACTGAGGGAACTTCTTATGATCCTTCCAAACTGATAACTACTCCCCTACAGAGATGCCAGCTTCTGTCTTCTTTGAGCAAAGAGCTTACCTATTCTGGCACTGATTTTTCTCATTTGAAAAGATGTATCATTGGAATAAAATGGCATTTCTCAAGATAGGTCTGTGGGCTTCCTTGGTGGCACAGTGGTTGGGAGTCCGCCTGCCGATGCAGGGGACACGGGTTCGTGCCCCAGTCCGGGAAGATCCCTCATGCCGCGGAACGGCTGGGCCCGTGAGCCGCGGTTGCTGAGCCTGCACGTCCGGAGCCTGTGCTCCGCAACGGGAGAGGCCACAGCAGTGAGAGGCCCACGTACCGCAAAAAAAAAAAAAAAAAAAGATAGGTCTGTGGATACTAGTCCTGTTTGGTGTAGAAAAACCTACTGCACTGTCAGATTTTTTAAAAAAGATGTCGTCACTTATAAGACCTGTGTTACAGAGGACAAAGGGGACCGTTTTTCACCCAAACGTTGGAGACTCCACACTCCAGTTCCTCATCACATCAAAACCAGGATTCCTTATGCATATGAACCCCGTCAAATCCCTGCCCCATGGTCAGCAGAGAGGAGGGCCCTCAGCTCTCAGCAGCAAAGGTGAGGTTGGACTATGTAATCATAAATCAACAAATTACAAAAGGCTATTTAGAAAGGGTTCTGCTAAGATACAGATGAAAGAGGCCACAGTATTTACACAGTAAAATATTAATCAGTAAGTTTTGTTATCAGTAAAGAGGTAACAGGGCGTTTCTAGGAACCAACAATCTCTTTGTTAGTTCAGATTTTAATGTTTTGAATATGGGACATGAAGTTCTGTTGATTCTGGAAGGCATTTATCTCTTTAGTGATTCTTTAAGTATAAAGGGCCCAAGTTCAAAGAATTCTGGTAAACAGGGCTCCTACCCTTGGAGAGTGTACATGAACAAACTGAAGGCTCTCCGTAAGCTGTGTTTAACTGTGTTTCCCAAACATGTTTAACCACAACATGTACTTGCATCACGTGGAAATAACCTCCTTAGAACAGTCTTTGGGAAACACTGACCTCAAATAATTTCCAAATCCTGATATATATTCTGAAAAGAGGCTAAACCTCAGTAGGTATTGATTTCTAGCCTTCCAGACTAGTGAAAAAATAACAACAGTGTTTCAATGGTTCCTTGTTGTTTTCAGATTTCTTCTCTCAAATACGTTTTAACTGATCTTTACAATTCCATGAAATGGGTTTTATTTTAAAATGACACCAGGAAGCCACAACACTCAAGAGACTTCTGCACTTGGTCTCAGTGGAAAATCACCTGACCTCACAATAATCGTCATAAACTGCTCAGTTTGCAAGATCTTCTCTGGCTAAAGCCATGCCACGCTTCCATGTCCCTAAGATGTCAATTCCTTGAAAGTTGCTAGCCAAAATTCCCCATGCTTTCCACACAGCCCTATGCAGTAACTACCTTTATGCTCCAAATGACTCCTACTTCCCTCACTCTCTCAAGATTTGGAGAAGTGCTCTATTATGGAAATAACACTAGTTAGACACTCCTAGGTTCCAGTCCTTACCCTGTAAGTCATCAACCTGAAGACCTTGCAAGTTACTGTTTTTTAGTTTTCTTTTTTTTTACATTATTTTATATTGGAGTATAGATGACTATGTTGTGTTTCAGTTGTACAGCAAGCTGGTTCAGTTAGCTATACATATACATATATCCATTCTTTTTCAGATTCTTTTCCCATATAGGTTATTACAGAGTATTGAATAGAGTTCCCCATGCTACACAGTAGGTCCTTGTTGATACAAGTTACTTTTTGTAATTTCATTTACTCCTCTTGAAAAGAGAATGATGACATCTATACTTTCCGGGGACAACAGCGTCTTGATCTAGAATAGAGACCTTCAGTAGAACTGATATTCCCTTGACCTCTTCCCCACTCTCATTTCCTACACCATCAACAGAATTGCAAACAGCTAAAAATGAAGATTACATTGAAATTTATTGCTGCAAAACTGTTACCTTGAGAAAACAATGGTTAATAGAGTAAGGAGAAGAGCCATCTCAGCACCATCATTACCCACAGCCCTCCTGCAAAATGTAACCTTCACTATAGGACAAAAGCAGCATGTTCCAAGACTGTGAACTACAGTGACTACAATGGGGTAGAGGGCTTTACAGCGGACTCTCATTTCTCAGGCAGGAAAGGCCTTCTGACTATACTTAGAATGGAGTGCAGAAGTGAAGAAAGAAAAGGCCAAACATTCATACCACCTCTTCAGTGAAACCCAGTAGCACTGCATGGGTGTATTTTGAAAAATAAAGGGTATTCTTTTTCTTCCTTCCTTCCTTTCTTTCTTTCTTTTTTTCTTTCTCTGTTTCTCTCTCTTTTTTTTTCATTCACTCATTCATAAAATATTTATTGACCACTTACCAGGAGTCAGAGGAATAAAGGAAATTGTGATTTTTCCATCTTCAGCCCTCAGTTACTGCAGTCCTGGGGTTGTCTTCTGTGTCCCAGGAAGCTGTGGGGTGGCCAGCACCAAAGTGAACAGTAGCTCATGGTGGCACTAGAAGAGCAGAGGAACATATGAACTGGAATGGATATGAGTCAACCTCCCTTTTTACTAAAAAAGCCAAATCCTCTCCCCAAAAGAGGGGTTTACTAACCCAAATGGATTTTTAAAGAATAGGTCTGGGGTGATTAATTTTCTATGAGAGATTGCAGAAAGACTCATGTACTATGCATTATTTAGCAAAGGATGGCCACATTTTAAAAATGATTATTGGATACATAGTGCACATAAAAATAAACTATTTTTTTAGGAGAGTTATGTGGCATAGCACTGAATATTGGGTGTCAGACAAGTGGAACTATCTGTATTTTTACTTCCAACTTATTTGTCACCAAAGCCAATTCTGAAATAAAAGATCTATGGTTGTTTCTTTTGATGTTGCATAGAAGGAACTTTCCCCAAAATTACAGGTGGCCTAGTGTATAGGCAGTGCAGCCATGAGTGTTTTAGTTAATGTATGGTTTGTTTTGCAAAGACTTCTGCACATTTAAAAGAAATGTTCATGAATTTCCAAATGCTATGTTTGCTGTAGCAAGACATTTAGAGTAATCATTACCTCCAGCTGTGATTTCCATCTACCCCACCACTGCTCCCTGTGTGTGCTTCTTTTATATTTGACAGACTTTCTGCATTTTTAGCCACCCTGACAATAATTATGTAGTTGGTGAGCAGCAACCATTAAGTTTAGGTACATTTAGTTCCTACTTAGTCCCAGTTATATGATCACGAAGCACTTCAAGAAGTAAAACAAAATCAAGCATTGTGACAATATAAAGCCAAGAATTTAAATGAAACAAGGAAAAGAAGTGATTCTGAGTGAAGTACAAGATAAAACACATCTTTTATGGGGTTCTTTTTTAATGTAATAAGTTACCTTAGAACAAATTATTTGAAAATAACTTATGAAATTACCATCAGAACACGTATCTATAAGCTATAGCAACGAGTTCATGAGATTTTTAGATCTTCTGAATCTTTTCCTTTCTTAAATATTAAAACATTAACCTTTTTTCAGGCGGCGGGGAAGATGGCAGACATTCAGGTGGAGAGTGCCTACCAAAAGCAATCGACCATATTTCAAAATAAGAAGAGGGTTCTGCTTGGAGAAACTGGCAAGGAGAAGCTCCCGCATAACAACGGGAACATTGGTCTGGGTTTCAAGACACCGAAGGAGGCCATCGAGGGCACCTACAATGACAAGAAATGCCCTTTTACTGGTAATGTTGTCATCCAAGGGCGGATCCTGTCTGGCGTGATGACCAAGGTAAAGATGCAGAGAACCCTTGTCATCCTCTAAGACTACCTCCACTGCATCCAAAAGTACAACCGCTCCGAGAAGCGCCACAGAAATGTATCCGTGCATCTTTCCCCCTGCTTCAGGGACGTCCAGATCGGTGACACTGTCACAGTGGGCGAGTGCCCTCCCCTAAGCAAGACGGTGTGCTTCAATGTGCTCCAGGTGACCAAAGCTGCTGGCACCGAGAAGGAGTTCCAGAAGTTCTGAGACTGGACCCCTGCCCACTGCCCCAAACAAAGTAAAGTTTTTTTCCCAGTCAGACAAAACAAAACAAAACAAAAACATGTTAGCAATATTGTCTCAAAATAGAGTTACTATCCAGTAACTCCACAAAGGGGTTTTCTTTTTTTTCTCTGTAGGATCTCAGAGTGCATATTATCTCATTTTAAGACTCCATTCAATGTGTTCTTTATAACAGGTTGTTTAAGAATAAAACACAATTAATGTAGAATTGCACCTAAATTATATTCTACTTGAAATGAGCAAATAAAGTCAGAAGATTGACATATTAAAACTGTATAGCAATGTCTTCAGCAGGCATATTGTATGTGTGCGTGTGTACACATTTATGTGTGTGTATATACATATATACACATATATACATATATATTTAATTTTTTTAGCTGACATTTTTGGGATCTAGACATAGGTAATCGAGCTAGACACAGCTGATTCTAGTAAGAGTTATTTCCTTACTTTTCACTGCATTTTTTTGGTAGAAATATTTTAATGGAAACTCAATAAGAAAAACAACAGGTAGTATCTTTTAATTCATCAAATTCCAAATGAACTTAGAGTTGTGAGAATGCATATGATGTACACACACAAAGATTTTTCTTCCAAAAACATTCGACCTACTTTTCAAGTGTCAAATGAGATGGCAGATCTAGGTTATTTCTCAACTCCCTAAGTTAGGAATTTGGAATTTGTGAATTAAAAAATACTTCCTTTTGTTTTTCTTATTAAAAGTTTCCATTAAGTTACTTCTACAAAAATGCAGTGAAAAGTAAGGAAATAATTATTACTAGGATCAGCTCCCAAAACTGTAAGCTCAAAAGAAGTCTGGCTCCATTATATAGCTCTAGGTTACATATAATTCAGATGTCAATGAGATAGAGTCAAAAAATACATATTTTATTATTAGATATTAGGATTACAAAAACACAGCTTTGGAAAAAGGAGGATGGAAAATAAAAAAAGATTACCTTCATATCTCAGCAGTTAAAAATCGTGGAGAAATTTCATGGGAACAAATGTGATCTTGAATTGTATATTTCTATTAATAGCAGAATATATATTTTTTGAAGTTTGGGATTAGGAGATAGTCCAGAGCACAAAATGGAGAGAAGCTGCTTCCTTTGCCATATTAGGATTGTATAGGAAGCACCTGAACTTGGCAATGACTCTTTGCAATTAAGTGACATAAGAAAATACATTATCCAGTTGAGATTTTGCAACATTTTTGAGAAAATCTGAGCCCGTTGTACCAAAATTCTCATTATTTACCAGGCACCTTTCCAACCATAATACAGCAGAATTTTCTTCTTCTGAGATCCTTCTCAATGGCTACAGAGAATTGGCTGAATAGAAAATGATGGGAGAAGTCAAAATGAGATCAGAACTGAGCAATAGTTATTGAACCATTTTTTAATGGGAGCCAACATGATCCATGAAAACTTTATCCTTAACCCATAATGATGATCTCTTTATATCAACCATCTCTACCATCCTTTATTATATTTATATGTACTTGTAACTTTCTAGAATTTAATTATGGTTGACCTGTGCTCCCTTTAGACATGAGGAGTTCCATTTTCTTGTTGGTCCCATTACCTTTTTATTGTGATCTCATTTTTATGAGTAAATCCCTCATGGGCAACAGTCACAATTCAAAGCACTGTACATTAAACTCTTATCTCCTATAGTTATAATGCTGTGAGTAGGTAATTCACTCTTGGAAACCTGCCTTACACCAAAAAATACTAAAACTGATTAGAGGGAGAAAACAAACATGAATAGAGAGAAAATAGTTACAAACATGTTTTATAAACAGGTTTTAAATATATAAAATCAACCAAAGTACAATGAAATCTAGCCTCAAAATGCTTTCTTTCTTTTTTTTCTTTTTAAATATCTCTACAGTAAATATCACTTATTTTCTTACTCCAACGTACATTCAAAATTTAGAACCATCCATCTTTAAATTTCTGTTGCTGATTTCTATTACTGATATACATAAAAACCACAGAAAATCTCTGAATGTTAATACTGCAGAATTCATTTCTCTAAGGCCCTGTGTATTGGTAAGAGGGAGTGGGTCAGCAGAATTCACTGAGAGGCGGGCTGTGAACATTACTTGGGAGACAGTTATAATAAACAGCCCTCAAAATGAACATCCACAAGTCAAACAGCCTCAACTCTGTACATGCAGTTTTAAAATATACTTCATGGTCCACTGGGTCTTATTTCAGAATGCTCAGATGATATTTATGGACAGGACTTCAAAACTTCAAAAATGTGAAATTTCTCCAAAATTTAGGTATGGAGTCCAAGGAGGGCTCCACTCAATACGAGTTAGGAGATAGGAGTCCCTACGTTTCTCACTGTGGTCCCTGGGATTGCTTCACCCAGCTATTTCAGGAGCACGTCCTTGAAGGAGAGCCATCACCAACTGGGCTGTAGGACATCCTGATCTCTCAGGTTCACTAGCAGGCAGGAAAAAGGAAGCAAGAGGCAAGATTAGGGCCACCTACCCTGCTCTAGCCTGTTGATATTCTCTTGAGGCTTTGATGTGCACAGATGAGACCTGTATCCCTCATCCCTTTATTTTACTGATGAGCACATTCAGATTCATTCTGGGGCAGGGAATTCCCATTTGAAACCAAGCATTCAATCATAGTCTAGAATTAAAATGATATCCAACCCCTCCTCGGAAAAATAAGTGTTCAAGTCAGGGAGAGACCCGTACTCAATAACAAACTTGGTTCCACTCAAATTTCTCTCTAGTCTCTTAGAAAAGTAGCAGTGCCATTTTCTGAGGGTTGCAATGATTTTGTCACTTATGCGTTTTAATTTTTCCATAACATTTTATTAGAGAAGTTTTAAATTTGTTCTTTTCCCAACAGAAAACAAGCAGCTATATTGTCTAAATATAAACTTACATAAAATGTCTTTATTTAAAGCTTAGTATTTAATAATCCAAATGGAGGGAAAGGGCACTAAAAACATTTACCCGTGGAATATATATATTTTGTTTCCTTCAATTTCAGAAAGGAAACTCTTACTTTCAAAGAAGTACCACAGACCATGAGCAGTATCTTGTACGTCAAATCTCTTAACAAGGCTTTTAGAGAATAATGGATCAAAATGCTGTCTTATCAGTAAAACATACTTCATGGTAAACTCAGAAAGAAAGCATTGAGTGGAACAGATGTATGCTCTTTAAGGACCATTTATAATACCAATCCTATTAAAAATAATAACGTAGCTTCTCTCTCTTTATAATATTTTGATCCTTCCTTTTGTGACACATAATACTTTACATGAAAATCCATTTCCAGGACAATCCTATTGGGCTGCTGTACTACAGTAAACTCTAATCTCTGGAAGAGAGGGAAACTGCGATAAAGGATAACAATGTCTACCTTTTAAATATGGGTTGCTGTTTTCTTTTGCCTTTAGTAAAGGAAAAGAAGGAATAAAGGGGGCACCATTCAAAAGATTTATTGCCATGCTAAAGAAAAGACTAAAAATAAGAATAATCCTTCTAAGTAGGAGATCAAACCTACCAAGCTCAGCATAGGGAATGCTGATATCATTGTATTCAACTGAATAAATGAATTCTAAACATGAATATGGATTATAATGAAAGATGACATTATAGTCTTAAGAAAAAACTTTTCAATCTAAGGCAGACAGTTCGTAAAAATCAGCGTGTATGTGTATATTCACGCAGTGTAATATTATTCAAAAAATTTACATGTAATTTTATAGCTTCCTCCTACACACAGTCATAGGGCACAGATGAATAAGGACTCATGTTGATAGAAGAACAACTGTTACAAACAATGGTAAGTACGGTTTTCTACTTCCCCACCATCTCTCGAATCCCAACTCTTCTAAAAGGGAAAAACAGAGACAAAATCATTTCTAGAAAACAGGGCCAGGGGGAAATCTTACTCTACATGCCTCCCTCTTTGTCTCAATCATTCATTCAGCGAATACGTATTGACTGTACACTATGCACCAGCTAGGGTTAGGGATATAATAATGAGAATAATAGAGTTTCTTCCTTCAAGGAAATTATTATCTAGGGGGAAGAGAAATCTATAGACTATAACAATACAGCACACAAAATTCTCCCCTCTGAATACTGTATTTTGTGATAACAGGTCAAAATCCTGAGAGTGACTGGAATTAGAAAAGACAAAACAGGTCTGCATTCAGAAGGGGAGATGGAGTTGGCATAGATGCTGTAAATTCACGTATCTTTTTACATCAGGAGATGAAAAAAGATATATCATGAGCCCCTGACTCTCTGGGCCCTCTCCCCATGCCTGCATTCTTCATATCTGTCCCCCATATTCCTCCAAACATAGGCTCCAAGACAGGTGCCCTATTTTTTGTGTCCTACAGATAGTTTTCCAAAAACAAGCAGATAAAAACATTCTGAGAAAAATTCAATTGAGTACAGCATGCCTGCAAGACCATGTCTCCTGGGAACTCCCAGTCTCCAAAAACCAGTATCATCGTCTATTAAAACAGAAGTTTCATCTGAGACATTAGGATAAATATCAGATACCCAGGCAAGATACAAGACAAAGACATTTTCGAAGGAAACTGTCAAGTAAAATATAAGGTTAAAGATGTACTTTATTTACATCCAAATTAAGAATATAAAAGAGTCAAGTGAGAATTTGGGGAGAAGAATTCGTATGGCAAGAGGAATTCTATAGGAACCACTTACCCCAAAGGGAGGGAGGGAAAACTTTTTCCGCTTCAACTCAGGTCAGAAGAAAGGAGGGTTCAAAGGGACCACTCCCTACAGGAGTAAGTAGGGAGGACCCAGTAAACTAGGGTCTGCCTTCCATTTATAAAGGAGGCTTAGTAAGCTGGAGGGATGGGCCAGAGAGCTGCTTCGATGATGCAGAGAATGAGGATTGCTTCTGTACTGGGACTGGTCTGCCCGCCCAGAAGTTGTATGGGCAAAGAGTGCCCAAGTGTTTCCTGTTGACCAGATGTGAGCTCTCAAAATAGAGAACCAACCAAAATTGCTGAAGAGGACCGACCTGAGAGAAAACCATCATAGAAAGCCCCTTGAAGTCCAACAGAGAGAACCTGGGGGGAAGAGACCTCTGAAACACCAGAATGTAGGGGCCCACAGAAAACAAGAGGAAAAGTAGCACTTACATCGGGCAAGTACCACCATATGCACCCAGTGGGGACCTCTGGAAGCCCATAAAAGCACCCTTCTGAGAGTCCATGTTACACAGATGCCAAGCCCACAGAGGCAATCATGAAAACCCTTCCTACCCCCTTCCTCGTCTTTTTTCCTCAGCCTTCAGAGTCAGAAACCAAACAGAGCAACAGAGGGAAAAGAGGGAAAAATAAAAAGCCTGGAACAGAGATGCTAGGGAAAAATGTCCAAAACTTGGGAAAGAGGCGAAAAGACAGACAGACTGCATGTCCTTCCAGTGTCCCGTTGAAGGGCAGCTAACAGGTTTACCCAGGGGAAATCATTATTTCACTTACTATCTCTACTGATTAGGGCCCAGACTCTAGAATTTGACAGTGACTTATAGATTTCTGTCCAGGGGAAAACAGAACCCAAAAGGTACAGTTTTAGGACAAATGTAGGAAACTTAATTCAGCTTTATTTTCCTGAGCGACTATATTGATTCTGCAAATGCTCTGAAACCTGCTTTATCAGCCTACTGATTTCCTCGTTCATGAGTTACATACATTTTAAAATTTTTTAAAAATTTTTTTGTGTTACGCGGGCCCCTCACTGCTGTGGCCTCTCCCATTGCGGAGCACAGGCTCCAGACGCGCAGGCTCAGCGGCCATGGCTCACGGGCCCAGCCAGTCCGCGGCATGTGGGATCTTCCCGGACCGGGGCACGAACCCGTGTCTCCTGCATCGGCAGGCGGACTCTCAACCACTGCACCACCAGGAAAGCCCTACTTACATTTTTGATATGTGCTTATTTTATGATTGCAAGAGAGTCATGTTTTAAACTTTTTAAAAAATGCTTTTCTAGAGAGGCAACCTTTCTCTGTCTTTCATTGTCAACCTCCAGCCTGCAGCATAACCCCAGCCAAGGAAGGGGGGAAGATTTAACTAAAATTCAGCTCCAAATTTCTCATTATTACACAGGACTGTCCCTTTTAATTTCTGAGCAGAGGCCATATTGGCAATACAAAGTGACTTTAAAAGTTTCAGTAACCTGAGAGTGATCATAAATGTCTTGTATCTGACAAAATTACCTTTCCAGGGATAGAGGAATACTTTCTGTAATATATTTTTAAGTAAAGGGATAATGGGAAGTAAAAATGATGTTGTCTTTGATAAAAATCCTATGAGTTCTGTTTGTTCTGCTTATAATTACTTGTAGTCTTCTTAAATTGATAGTTTCACTAAGAGAAAAGAAACCAGAATATGTATTTCTTTGTTCTTCTCTCTAACCAGGATGTCTCATTTTTAGTTAAAAAAAAAGAAGTTTTATATATAATTGATGTATGGTTCTTTTACATACAGATAGCATATTTAAATTTACAAGCACTATATATGCTATAAAATATATTGAATCAGTTATTCATAGGATTATAAAAAGCAAGCTCCAAAAAGTAATAATTTTCATCAGGGCGATTTCATTTGAATTCCACGTTATCCAAATGATACCGATCATGTATTTTTCTTGAGCAATTATAAAGCAGATGGGATCTTATTATAGATTTTTGCATAGCAACAGTAAGATTAACTATAACCAAAGTTGAGATGACCTATAAAACCTGGCACAGCTTGTGTTATACAAGATGTTAACATTTCAACATCCCAAACACAGAAATTCAAATGAAATAGAATGCAGAACTACAAAGAAATAAAAGAAACTTGTTAAAACACACTTTCATTAAATATAACCTTTGAGCATCATATGAAAAACTAAGATACTTAATTCAATAAAAGTAGTAATGCATTATATCTTCATGTTATGCATAGTTTATAGTTCACACAGGAGTGAATAGAATCCTTGGAATCAAGTCTGAAATCTGGGGTCTACATGGATTCAAAATCTATATAGAGTCAAGTTCTAAATCCACTTCTTCACTGGCTGTGGAATGTGGGGGGAGGAATCACTTAGGTTATATTAGCCCCCATTTCATCATAATGTCTACTGCAAAGTATGTTAAGTACTAAATATAACAAAACAACATATATGAAGTACTCTGTAGACTTCTAAATCCTATGTTCATATTTATTATTAAAGTTTGTTTGTAGATATTTTCTCTTCTTGGGGGAATAGTATCATTATAATACAGAGCATTTTCCTGAAGACTAATAGATTAATGGGAGAAGATATAACGTACCATCTTTGAAGGCTCTAATAAGATTAACTGAGACTTTGAACTTGAGAAATGAAGAAGGAAGTCGAGTGGAGACCTCTCTGCTGTTGCTTCCCTTGTACACAGCTTCTACTTATTTCCGGCCAGTGGAGTGGGAACGCAAGGAACACAGATCACTCTCTCAATGCGTGCAGGGAAAAGCCAAGTGCAGCAGCTGTTACCAACCATGGGCATTGGCTCCCTGATAGCCAAGCTCCCAGCAAGACTCCTGGCTCCGAAGCCAGGCAAGTACTCAAGAGTCCTCGACTGCAAGAAAAGGCCTTCCCCTCCTGTTTTACTGCCCTGAATCTACTGAAAACCAATGCCAGAAGCAGCAGAAATTCAGGAGCTGAAGACCCACCGTGCCACAGGACTGACATTGCTGAGGGTGGCAGAGTAGCCTCTGCCAGTATTTTGCTCTACAATGACTGATGAGGAACCCCTGGATGACATCCTGCTTTTTCAAACTGCAGCTTCTCTATGCAGAGCACAGACAATAAGGGGAGAAAAAAGTTAAAACTCAGAGAAAGACAAAGTAATGAATATAAGTTTCCTCATATTTTAAGGAAATACCTTGTTCTTTGGAGACACATTTTGGAAAAACAAATGAATATGTTTTGGATTGGAATTATCCCATTGCGTAAGAAGATATTCTGCAGCTTCTGGAGTAAAAAACTGCAAAAAGAATGAAAGCAAACAGACGTGAGATTATTTAAAAGTAGCGTATGGTAACTTTGGACTATTAAGTAAGTTATTGTGTTAAACTAGTTTCTCCTGTACTTCCTTGTACAGTTCTGAGAAATGTATAATGTCCTAAAAGGTAAATACCAGGTAATACATCAGATGATAAGCACTCTGCGGATTTATAACTACTGGATATAATTTTGGAAAACAGTGGGGTAAGTGGAAAACACTTAATGTATCATGGTGTTCAAGGTGCCACCTCCATATACAGCTAGCTTTTTGGCTCTGGAGAATGACTACACAAAACCATTTAAAGGTCAGCTATCAACAATTTAAGAAAAAATATACACATAGTATCTTGCAGTTTCCATGTTTCACAAGTCATGTGAAAGTGATAAATTCCAGCCTGCAGCTGCTGTGCTAATAAAGTTGCCAGTGAGTCAAGTTCTATCTAAATATATGCACATGCATTTCTCTTGCAATTACATTTACCCCAAAGACATCAATTACCTCAAGAGTTAAAGGGCATTTCTTTACACCCCTACAAAAAAAAATTACCCAGAATAAATTATGCGTTCAACAAATCCCCAAATGTATTCAATATGCCCCAGGATAGCATTCGGATTTCAGTCATTTAAAAGGACAGCTTCTGGACCCTGACTTGAGTGTTTTCTGCCATCACAACTGAGAAAACAGAAGTTTTTACTGTGCAATAGTATCAGTGTGGGGTTTTTCTGTCTCATGATCTTAGTGATCAATATTAAAAGGAAAAGATATATTCGACCCAACATTTGTTCATAGTTGTATTCACAGATCTAAGGCAAACACAATCATTTTTCCTTAATAATTTTTTTCAAAATAATAATATTATGTAGTCATAATAACATCTTCTTTTGCTTTTGTGTGGAGATCACAATTCAGGGTGAAAAATATAGAAGCTAACAAATTCTTGATTATTTTAGTTTACCCTAGGAAAATCCTGAAGACAGCCATAGTTAAAATAGCCACAGATTGTAGGAACTGAGATTCCACTTTGCAGGTATTTGTGATTAAAGAAACTACAGAGCATAAATTATCAAAAGCAATAAACTAGGTCAGACTGCCAGCTCTGCCAACGCCAACGAGGAGTGGCCTGACCCACCTGTGTCATTTGGTGCTTAGGGTCTCCATTGACTGACCTGCAATCTGAGAAGGTTAGGGAAGTTCACTTCAGAAGCCTTCTTAGTTCTAAAACCCTATATCTGGGTAAAGAGAAGGTTAAGTTATATCATAACTTGCAAAAGTAGCAACAATCACCTCCTCCAAAAATCACAACTTTTACGATTAATTTCCCCTCTCCCAGTAATTCACCTTCAGAAATAGAAAGGCTGTACATCTGAAGAACCAAAAGTTTTCTTTGTATACAAACATAACATATACATAAGCACAATTTTTATTTTATTATTTTTTATTATTATTTTTTTTTTTGCGGTACGCGGGTCTCTCACTGTTGTGGCCTCTCCCGTTGCAGAGTACAGGCTCCGGACGCGCAGGCTCAGCGGCCATGGCTCACGGGCCCAGCCGCTCCGCGGCATGTGGGATCTTCCCAGACCGGGGCACAAACCCGCGTCCCCTGCGTCGGCAGGCGGACTCTCAACCACTGCGCCACCAGGGAAGCCCTCATAAGCACAATTTTTAAATCATATTAATCCTATACAGTAATTTCACATATGTGCATATATAATTTATTTCTTATGTGTATATATACTGCCTACAACCTTCCCAAGCTATTGGCACATGTGTTCATTTCTCCTCAATGTGAACTGGGAGTCAGATGTTGAATTAAATACATATTGATGTAATGAATAATAGATGGCTGCTAGACATATATTTCATGTTACAGCATATAGTATCCAACATAGTTACCACCACTATTTCAAAAACATTTTCTATTCAGACATAATACAATTACCTCTGCTTGTTCTCAGGACCTACCATCTGATTATGAGTTATAAACATGGAACATTTAATGTCTAAGCTGCCTGCATTTAAATGTAGGGCACAATCAGAATAACTAAGCGCATCCACCACGTTAATTTGCAGTCCTGGTAGGAACTATAAATTCAGAGGAAAGTAATCAATTCACCAAGGAAATTATGTTGATCTCTTAGCCTTATATCATATTCACCCTGGAATTATTCCACTGCCATCAATCAGAAAGAGAAACATAGCATATGAGCAGCAGAAACCATCAACCACTCTTAAATAGAAACAATCTTTGCATATGGTTTCCTAGAAATAATGCATGGAACACGTTCTGAATAGTAAGAAAACACTGAGTCACAATACTATGTGGTTTTCAACTGAGGAAGTAAAATAAAAGTTTCCTCTTTGAACACCTCCCCACCCCTATTTATGAGAAGGAAAAAGAAAGGTTTGATGGGACACCTGTAAGTTACGAAAAAGGAGATAATTTCCTTGGTCCATGAAGTGGTATCGGGGAATTATCTGGTGACCACATCACACTCCCCTCCACTGCTGAGATCATCAATGACCTGAAGGGTCAATTTCATCATTTTTTAATTTAGAAAAATACTGCGCTTTGTGCACGTGGGGCAGCTGTTTGGCTGGAGGGAGTCAGGCTCACTGGTAAGTGACAGAATCCACCGTAATAATGTGTCACAAGGGTTTCACAGCCTTTCCTTGAGAAGCAGGAGAGGAATCAGCTTTATCCAGCCTCTCTTTAAGAAACTTCCCCATCAAGATTTCTCTGAATGACGGCTATCGAGGTGCCCCTCTACCTTTCTTTCAATACGCATCATCTTTAGCAGGATTCTGGAGGTGTTATCCCTCAAAAAGTACTTACAGACTTTGAAAGAGTTGAGTTGATCTTTAAGGAAATCAAGACAATACTCAAAAGCAAATTTAATGGCCAGAAACTAGTCTAAATCTCAGATTCTCCTGCTGCATGTCCTATTTATTTAAAAAGGAGAGAAGACTAAGCAGTGATGAAGGAACACTTCGGAGCATGTGACTTGTTTTAAGAAGACGAAGGTAGAACCTAGATAATGTAATATTTCTCTTAGCTATGTTGTAGAGAACACATAAAAGTTGTTGGCTACTTCTGTAGCCAGCCGCAAATTATACAGTTACTTTACTGTAACTCATCAAGGATACGCCACATAACCTCATAGAATGAAGGCTTAGAATATGTTGGATTAGGAGGAATTTGATTGGATTTTTACTGAGTTAACTACTCACCAGTTACCAATTGATACAATTCAGTTAATATGAGAGGAGGGAGAACCTTGACATAACATGGGTTTTTTTCTATTCAGTGGCTCAGTTGAATCAAAATCAGAAAGATGTGCTCATTTTTAATTTATGGTTTATGAAAGATTGGGGAAGCTTAGATCCTACAAAACTCATGTTTATCTGAAGGAATATTATTGCTTATTACATATCTGAGAGGGAGACACCAAATAGACCCTTCCTTCACCATCACTATTGGTAACGATTGAATCCATTAATGAAAGGGCTGGCCAGAAGCAATTAGAGAATGAAATCAATCTCCATTGGCTGAAGATTCAGCCTCTCTCTTTCTGCTTGTGCCAGTTGTTTCTTGTCATCATTAATGAATAAAATTGATACAAGGGTTAGAATTAGAGTTGAGGCTAAATTTTAGGGTTTCAGTTCAGGTTCAGGATAGCATGCAAAAACTGCCTTAAACTTACACTGATTCCAGTAGCTACAAGTTCCTAATGGACAGTTCCATGTGGGTAGTTCATGGTGTAATTCAGCATTCTCAAAGCCTAACTAAGGATCTTCCTAAAACACAGACCTTCCCAACTTGAGAGTTTCACTATTAGGTTGCCTTCCAGCCCAGAAACACTGGAGTCTTCCTGTCTCCCTCTATAACTCGTGTATCTCTAAGTCCTGTGAATTTCCCACTACCAACCTCCTTTGTTTTCAACGTCTTCCTTACCTCATCCTGAAAACAATCAAGTAAAGATTCTCACTATCACAACATGCATTGCATCAAAAGCTACTAAATAAGTTTTTCTTTTCTTATCCAATTTATTCTACACAAGCAGAAGGTCTCATTTGTATCACTGCTTTGCACTTGAACCTATACTACCTCCTTGCTGCTTCTGAATCAAAGTTAAATCTCACTTGGTTTTGAAGGCCCTTTACAGTGTGCATCTCCCCTTCCTATCAAAAGATACAAGTGCTCCCACACATCCTTGCGCCTTACACACATCCTTGGCTCAAAGACAGCAGTCTCATCATGGCACAGCCATGTAGGGGTTGATACTTACGCTTCCACTCTTGCCACTCCCCACCCTGGAATGCTCCGTCTTCTGTACCCTGTTTGACGACACTCATCTTTCTAGCTCAACTTAAGTCACCCTGCATCCATCACGTCTCCTTAGACCATGATAACGTAGAGTCTTTGGGGGGATCCTACTGCACTTACCATACACACCTCCTCACTTAGCGCTTTGTAGGTTGTGTTCTTACTCTAATTGTTGCCTGTATATTGACATCTCCATAGCAAGTAGTTCAATATGCAGAAGCTGATCAATATATGCCTAAATCCTTAATCTATTAATATGAAAAGGGCTCTGCTATACACTAAGATGGAAGCCCAAAGTACAGATAGAAATGGAGATTGAGTGTTTACAAAAATGAAGCTATTTTGGAAAAACGGAAACAAAAAATATTGTCATTTTTTAAATTATCCTTTGAGTACGTAGTATGTGTGGGAAAAGCTCTGTGTAGATGGTCATCTCTAAACAGTGTATCTCATTTAATCCTAACAACAATCTTGTTAGGTAGGTAATAGACTGTATTCACTTGAGAGCAAAGACACTGACTTTAGGAAAGGCGTGCCCAAGACTGTCCATCGGGCAGATGGTAGAACCAAGATGGTCTCTGGGTCTGTCTGACCCTAAATCTACTGTTATTTTTCCTGTCCAATAAGGTAGAGTTTAAAGACATAAAAACAGAGGAGACATTTTAAATGGAGAAGCTATATTAAAATTAGAGCATGAAACACTCATTTCTGTTACCTTATGGTGCATGAAAGGGAGCTAGCCATGATCTTTCCCGGGCACAGACTTTCACCCTGCCACCTCCCATGCCAAGATTTATGCTTAGACAAAAGAAAGCAGGGTTCTCCAGCTGCCGGGTAATGAATACCCCTCTGGGAGAGCAGCATCAGCTGCTTGGAGAATTACCTATGTATTAAAATGACATCCCTGATCTTTCTAAATCAGTGCCCCTTCCAAAGATGCACATGGGCGAGACAGTTTTCTCCTTCTTGTTGAGGATTCCTTATAATTTTTAATAGCAGTACACATATGAATTAAGAATACCCCATTCCTCACATTCTGTATCATCTGCCCTGTACTAGGAGGCTGGCAAATGGAACACTGGGAGAGGAGGACGAGACAGAATCTGTAGCCCTTTGAACCCAGGCTGCGGAGTCTGGAATTTGTCTGACAGGCAAACAGAAGGCACTGAATTTACTGTGTAGGAAGATGACATTATCCTAAAAGGATGCCACAAAATCCTGCAAGTAGTCATGAATAAAAACAAGTAATCTGGGGCTTCCCTGGTGGCGCAGTGGTTGACAGTCTGCCTGCCGATAAAGGGGACGCGGTTCGTGCCCCGGTCCGGGAAGATCCCACATGCCGCGGAGCGGCTGGGCCCGTGAGCCATGGCCGCTGAGCCTGCGCGTCCGGAGCTTGTGCTCCGCAACGGGAGAGGC
Source organism: Delphinus delphis (assembly GCF_949987515.2). Taxonomy (NCBI): domain Eukaryota; kingdom Metazoa; phylum Chordata; class Mammalia; order Artiodactyla; family Delphinidae; genus Delphinus; species Delphinus delphis. The sequence continues at coordinate 120,857,287 of NC_082686.1, read as the reverse complement.
CACAACAGTGAGAGGCCCGCGTACCGCAAAAAAAACAAAAAAAAAACCCCAAAAAACAAGTAATCTGTCCTTATTCCAAGCTCAAAATTACAGTTGAATAGCAAATTGGACCAAAATTTTTAATTTAAAAGCATCAGATTTAATATTATTTATTTGATCTTGGGCAAGATACTTAAATAAGATGCTAATGTTCAAGTTCTTCATCTTAAACACACACACACAAGAAATGATAAAGCCGATCTCCCATGCTCTAGGGGTATTGTGGAAAAAGTGAAATAAGGTATGTGAAAATATATACAAAACAAATTTAGAAGCAGTGAGAGAGTATAAAAAAGCAAGTATTTCATACTACATTTTTATTATGGGTGAAATGGGAAAATACAGACTCAAACCAGTAAAACAAAATCTCGAATTTGTAGAAAGAGTGTGATTCACTATCCTTGACATTGAAAGACAGTCAGAGAAGGTTCATTATTTCTCACAACTGGGAGGTTCTTCTCTATATCCAGCCAGATTCCTGAATTCTACAGTTTGTATTCACTTGCTAATGTCCTCCCTCCTGTCAGTTTGCAAATGGTTATCATCTTCTCCATAATAAGGTCTCCCATTCTTGCATAGTTTTTAATGATCTTGTGCTTTGTTGTCTAAATTATTCCAGTTTCTTTAGTCTTTTCTCCAAATACAACATTCTATTGCTTTTATGATTTGCCTAATCCGAAATTAGGGGAAAAAAGTGTGGCCCCTGACCATTTTTTATTTTATTTTATTTATTTATTTTTTTTTTGCGGTACGCGGGCCTCTCACTGCTGTGGCCTCTCCCGTTGCGGAGCACAGGCTCCGGACGCGCAGGCTCAGCGGCCATGGCTCACAGGGCCCAGCCGCTCCGCGGCATGTGGGATCTTCCAGGACCGGGGGCACGAACCCGTGTCCCCTGCATCGGCAGGTGGACTCTCAACCACTGCGCCACCAGGGAAGCCCCTGTGCATCTCTTTTTGATGCCTGTCCCCACCTAGAGAACCAGCGTGGGCTAGCCTGCTGGAAGGTGAGAGACCACATGGAAGAGAACTGAGGGCCAAGTCTCAGCCCAGCTGAAGGCATTCTGGACCAGCCATCCCTCAGCTGACCTGCCAGCTCACTGCAAGTGCAGGAGAGAGCCCAGCAGATTCTTCAAGCCCAGCCAACCCCTAGACTCTTGAGAAATTATAAATGGTAATTGTTTTTAAATCACAAAATATTGGAGTGGTGTGTTATGTAGCATGATTGCAACAATAGTTAACTAATATAGCATGTTGTATTCAGATTGTCGGATTGTCAGCCTTCAAAAGGAGAACATGTTATGTACAATTTCCCAAACGTATTAATAAGAGAGCTTCTGTTATGGAACATCTCATAAAACTCGTCCTCAGAATGCATTCTGAATTGCACTGCTCTGGACCATTTACTTTATCAGTTGGCCTAAGTTAGACCTAGGACTCACATAACAATGACTTGTTTTCCATAAATGCAGCCCAGAGTATTTGAACAATGAACTCCCCAGTTTCAGAGATGAGGGAATGGGTAGAACTAGAGTAGATAGCTCAGATAGTCAAAAAATATAGTTTGCAGGCAATTTTCTACTCTTATTCAAGGCTTTTTACTCTCTTCAAAATTTCACTTAAGAAAATCAGAGACCATAAATGAAGGTTGATCATCGAATTAATAGAAAATTCCCAAACCTTTTGCAGAAATGAAAGTACTTTGCATCCTTTCTCCCATAGCTTATAATGATTAGTTCGTGGCATTTTTTCTCTTTTTCCTTCCTTGAACAATGTCATGAGATTTTGTGTTTGTTTTGTACATTAACTGAGTGGATTAATGAATGATAGCAATTTTATCCTAATATCACAAATAAAGCAGTGACCTATGCTCACCTTTACTTGCTGACACAGCTCTATAAGTATGAAAACTCAGTCTCTCAGATATTTAAGATCGATGATAGCAAATGTTACAGACTAAATTGCATCCCCCCCAAAACTCATATGTTGAAATCCTAATACCCAGCATACCTCAGAATGTGACTGTATTTGGAGATAAGACCTTTAAAAAGGTAACTGAAGTTGAATGATGTCATAAGGTGGACCATAATCCAATAAAACTAGTGGCTTCATAAGAAAAAGAGGAGACACCAGGGATAAGGATGCACAAAGAAAAGGCCAAATGAGGACACAGAGAGAAGGTGGCCATCTGCAAGTCTGGGAAAAAGGCGTCAGGAAAAACCAAAGCTGCTGAAACCTTGATGTTGGACCTCCAGCCTCCTGAACTGTGAAAAAATGAGTGTCTGTTGTTTAAGCCACCTGGTCTATGGTATTTTGTGATGGCAGCCATAGCAGACTAACACAGCAAGTAGCCAACCCATTGCCCAAACATCTAGCTAACTGCTTGGACTTTTTGCCTTTTACTTACAAACGAAAATACATAGGACCTAGAATGAGACTGCAGGCTTTATGACTAGACTCTATTACTAACTGGTTGACCCAGAGGAAGCTATTTAAAATCTCCAAGTCTCATCAGTAAGAGGGGGCTGATAGGAACACTATTACTTAGTGCTGTTGTGAAGAGTAAATGAAATAATAAATGTGAAGTATTTATTAAGCCCAGTTCCCAGAAGCGTATAACAAGGACTCGATACATGCGACCTATCAGCATTATTGTCATTACATTAGCATGACTGAATAAAAGCAGACAATTCAATTCCCCTATGCAGATTCCTATCTTTGTAAGGCTTTTAAAATACAAAGTGGCAGGAAGTCCCAGCCTTGAACTGCTTGTTCTTTCCATCGTGCAATATTAGAATAAATGTATGAAAGTTAGGAACACTCCTGAGCAGTGGTGGGAGTTGGTGGGATGGTGACATTTTCTAAGACTTTTATTAAAGTTAGCCTATGAAATTTGCAGTCATAGGTTAATAAAGAGAGTTAAAAATCATGTAGAAGCTTCTATGATCAAAGAGCCTGGTAACATTTTACACAGAGGCTCAGATTTTTCTCCTAAAATCTGTGACATGCTTCAAAGGGAGCTCTGCAATAGCTCACCTACACATTTCCTGTTTGTCACCTACTTGTCACTCTCACAGTGAAAGCAGAAGGGTCAATATGTGAACAATGGTTGGAACCTGAAATTTGAGAATTCTGGGAGCAAATGTAAGGCCATAGGAATACAAAATGAGAAGCAGAAAGAATCTGCTTTTAGCAAAAGCTCTTCTTATCATCCTGGAATTCCGAGCAAGGCCTGTTTAGTTCTAGGTGAACTGGGTTTCAAATCAATGCCCTAATTTACATAAAAGAAAGAAAGCAGAAAAACAAGAAAAACAAGAGCACATAAATTTAAAGGGTAAAATTGCACAGCATCTCATGTATTTAAATAAAAGCACTTACTTGGATTTATTTTGGAGACATCAATTTGCTCAATTTTCACCAATTGTGTAAGAATCTCTGTTTGCAATTATGTTTACCACCATCCCTGCCCTGCCTCTGCTGTACTCTGAATCCCTAATGTGAGAGTTTGGCATTTGGATTCTAACAGTCTGGGTTCAACCAACCACCATTTGTCAGCTGTGTGGCCATGGGCAAGTCATTTAAGTCCTTTATCACTCAATGTACCCACCTATGAAATGAGCATAAATACCATACCACTGTAATAATAGTAACCTAACGTTGCCTCATTTTGTTAAGTATTGAGCATGTTGACTATATGAAAAGTGCTTAATAAATTATACTATTATTGTGAAACATTTTCACACCCAAATCTCTCTTTAATTCTATCACTTCACTTCTGTATGGTTCTCATACACAGAGCATCCTTTTCCTGAACATATCTTTGACTCCCTCTACCCGCCTTGATTTCAATATATGGTCTCATATTAGGAAGGGAATTCATCTTGACGTGTGGTCATTGTGAATGCCACCCTTCATTACCTAAAGTGTTTAAACAGTGAAGCATTTTGGTTAATAAAGTATTGGGTAACCTAGAGGAAATAAGGTACTGCCTATGCTTGAATGATTAGAATTTAAAAACAAAACAAAACAAACAAACAAAACTCGAATTTCTGAATCCTGATTTGGGGATTTTCAAGATACTTCAGTATTTTAACGTATTTGAGGTAGTATAAGAGAGAAAACACTGGATAATGTGAAAATAAAACAGACCTTTTTGAAGTTTACTTGCAACTAAGGTCATTTGGATTTTTAATAAGTTATTTTTCATATCATCCTTCATCGTGTCTCTTTTCCTGAATAAAAGACTTTTTTTTTTCCATCGGCACATGTTAATACGGAGGCAAAACATCTGCCATCAGCTTTTTTTGTCCTGCCGACATATATTTTAATCTTCCTTCTAATGAATGTGGTATGGTACAATCTATGGTGTCAGAATCTACAGGGACTGACTGCAGCTATTTCTGAAGACTATCATTAATTTTCAAGAAACTCATCACAAACGTGTAGAAAGAGTGGCATTTTGCAAATAACGTATTGTCCTCTTTAATATAGAAGTGACCTCTATATACCCAAGGGTCCCAGTTCTTCACAAAATAGGCTTCTCTCCATTTTTGAGAGTCAGGCATTTTATCAAATTAACCAAGAAATTGATTGATTCTATTTCTGAACTGACAAAAATTTTATCTGCCAGCTCGCCTTTTATTTGTAGATGTTTGGAAGATAACTTTTATTCCCCTTCTCCTTAGAAAAAGCTCCTATGCATTTGCAAGGCATTATTTTTACATAACACCAATATTTCTAAACATTTACTCCATAAAAAATCACTATATCTAATTATTTAAAAAGTCTTAATTGGTTATTTCAGATTATATAATTTCCTAACATGTTTAAACATTTAGAATAGCTTGACTAGTGCTATTTGATTCAATATATAAAATCTTTCATACAATTAAAATAGATTTTGATGTTATTGTGTTGGTTTCAGTGCCTGCTATTAACTGTCTGAATTTTTGCCTCATACCAATAACGCATGAACTCCTTTATGATGGCTTAATGGACTTCAATGATTTTTAAATCTTGACTTTATTTTGGTTTTATTACAGAAAAATATTTCCCTCTTGCTATAATATCCTTATTTTAATTTTTGAAGTCGTACCTGTGTGGATGTTCTAATCAACTTTAAAATTCTTAAAGTTATTTCCTACAGTTAATACCTTTAGGGGCTAGTACACTTCACCAAACCTTTAAAGTATAAAGTAGCCAGTAGCAGCATTTATCGAAAGAACTAAGGGAGCAACCTCATAGACCCTGGGAAGCCAGGAGGGACCATGTCAGGGATATTTACACAGGCCTTAGCCCTTGCTCCCAGGATTAGGTGAGTAGAGGTTTCACCATGACATGGAGAGAATAACTCTAACAAACTTCCTGCCCCTGAAAATTCTCTTGCAGATGTCTCAGAATCTTGAGAATTTGCAGTACAATTTTAATAAAGGAGAAACTTCATCCATCTAAGCAAAGTCTCTAGGCCAGTAAGATGAGTCATTCTGAGCTGCATGGGAAGTAATTTAAGAAAGCCTTGTTGGTATCTCTGTAACAGAAACAATGCATTTTTCCTTTATGGGTGAAAAAAAGGGTTCCTATCTATATGAGTAGACTAATTTCATAGGTAAAGTTGAGGGCCTAAAAAGATTCCAACATAAATCAGCCAAAAGACCTACTAATTTGCAATTAGTAGGCTGTCTTTTTGCGGCAGGTTGTTGAGGGGAGGGGGAGCAAGGAAGTGTTGCCTAGGATACAGAATATACAATGAACGGAAAAATAAGGCTGCCTTCTGTAAAGCAACTGAGAACAGAAAAAAGAGACTCAATATTTTAGCATAACAGCTTTTATAATGCCAAGTGAAACTGGCATTAAAACTGCAGTAAAATACGGGACCATCTTGGAGACAGCGGACTTTGAGTTAGCACTCCTAAGGGGAGGTTGCCTCAAACTACCTCCTTCAAAGGAGAGGATCAGACCCCTCTCTAGAACAGCAGGAGCGGGTGGGGGAACAAGATTGACAGAACAGAATTAGTGCTAAAGGAGGAAAGGGGACGAGATTAATGCTCTTTGAGAAACCCGTAGAACAAGCTGAATAAGGTGAAGCCCTGACCCTTACCCACCCCAGTGTCCTTTGGATGCACACAAATTACAGAGATTAAGAAGAGCCTTCTGCACACCCTCTGGCTTCTCTTGTGTATTGACTGGCTAAAAGTAAGATACACTTTTTAGATAATCAACTAACCTTTCTCTCTTTTCAGCCCAGAGTGTATGGTAAGGACATTACTTGTAGAACTGTGGAAAAGTCACCCCAGATTCACCTGGAGGAACTAAACGGTTTAGAGTTTAGAATGCCAAACTGCCTTGCCCACCCTGGTGTACTGTTTCCCTGATCCCTCAGATCTCATCCTGATTATCTGACCTAGTCCAAGTCTTTGCCCTTACACAGAATCACAGGCTTACACCAGTTACACACTCCTACACATGTGGGTTGATTGGGTGTGTTTTGTGTTTTCCATGACAGATTGGGATGCTGAGATGACTGCAAGATCCAAAAGGCTTTATTCAGACAGCACAAAATTCATGCTGACCACCAGCTGGGAGCTCAGTTGGGGCTGATAGCCAGAGCCTTCCATTCTCCTCCATGTGGACCTATCGTTATGGTTACTCAGGCTTCCTCACAGTATGGCCGCTGAGATCCAGAAAGGAGGAAGTAGGAAGCCCCCAGTCCTCTTGAGGCCTGGCCTCAGAAGACCTAGAATGCTGCTTAGGATACACTCTATCGATCAGAGCAGTCAGAGGGCTAGCCAAGAATTACAGAAAGAAGAATTACATTCTTCTTTTGGATGGAAGAGTGGCATGTATGTACAGAGACAGAGGAATTGATGGAAGCCACCTTTGGAGACTACCACACAGACTTAATTTGATTTCACTTCTGAACGGGTTAAGAAAAAGCAAAAGAAAGCTTTCAGAATTGGCCTACACTATAATAGCTCTGTAAATCCCAAATCAACACAATAAATCTCTTTGTGTAATGTTTTTCTTCTGTGTAAGAAGTGTTTTTTTATTTAGTTCTTAGAACTAAAAAGCATTATACATTTTCTTTGTTTCATTGTATTATTTTGAGGCAAAGAAAGCATTTAAAACATTACTAAGTAAAATGTTAGGTACTATTCCTTTTCTAAGTGTTACTATATCCACCAATAATTTGTTGAACAGAATAATTTTCAAGGATTTATGTTAAAAATAAATGAGCTTAGACTCAAAAATGAATCTTTAAAGGCAACGGAAGTTGCCCAAAAAGCTGACTTAAAAAGAAAAAGACATATTATTATAGCCACTAAATGATTATGAAGAATAACAGCTAAATATTTAACATTTTAGTCACACTTTGAGACTTCTTTAAAAAAATCTGAGCTAACATAATACAGTGGGAAAAATAAAGAAAAAGAAGAAGATGACAAAGAAGAAAGAACTACCAAGTAAAAGGCTAGCCAAAAAAAAAAGTGAGGCAAAATTCGGTAAAATACAGCTTTTCAGAGAGAATCTTCGTGTCGAAAAATAATTGAAGAGTGTTTATCCATTAGAAGATCACTGTTTTATTTACCCAAAATGAAATATGGATATAACATATGTCAACTTCCAAATCTGTTGAGTTAAATATGCCCAGAAATCTACTTAAGAAACTAGAAAGATTCTGAACTATTTGTCTTATTTATTAGTATTACAGTCTGACACTACTCATCTCCAACTGGAAGAAAACCAAAAACACACATACCAATGTGCCAGACTGAGAAACATACGGCACTTCCCAATAACCAAAGCCTGGATATTTGTAGGTGGTGAAAATCCACTGGGGGTCTCCTTATAGCTTATGAGAAATAGCATCATATGTTTACTTTCAGGAGTTTCAGTAAGAAGAAATTTTAAATTTATTTACAGCATAGAGGAAAAAGTATTGCCTTTATTCATGAAATGTGGGGATCTTATGGAGACTGGAGGGAATTCTTTTAATACATTTCTTTAGAAAGGGTTGGCAGCTCAGAGAGAACACTTTGTGGGGTTTTAAAATATTTAATATCCCACTGCTGCTTTGCAGCTTGAGAAAAACTTGTGCTTCTTTATTGGCAAATAGTTCAGAGCTTACCTCAACTGGTATGGAATTTTTAAAAATGTCTAGTATTTCTAAAATGTAAAGCTAGATGATAAAACAACAGCTTAGGGCAACAAGGTAATTCTGTCTTTGCAAAATTAAAAAACTAAATATTAAAATTTCAAACTCATAGATTTTCACAGCTGGATAAAAATATTCTTGTTATTGGGGTTTTAATTCATTATCTTTTAATTAATATTTGTTGGTTCTCCACTGTGCATGAATTATTTGAATTGAAGAGTGGGTGAGTCAAATAATCATGTGCGCTCTGTTCTTAATAGTGAATAATTTAGTAGATAGAGACACATATTAGACAAAAGATATAGTGATGGAAACAGATAATTCGAATAGGGCAACTGTAGAAATATTTTTTTAAATACTGTTAGAAAGTCATTCTTAATGGATTACTACAGGTCTGGAACCACATATATTATTAACCTCATAAAGTTAAGTCACTATCAAAATAATGCGTATTGGCCTGGAAGATAAAGAATATTATTTATTTTTGATCCTTTATATGTATGTATATATTAAATTATCTATTTATTATATAATCCCCATGTACTATCAGAAAGGACTGTCAAGACAACTGGTGATAAAAGGCAAAATATAAGGAAATCTCTAAGTTATAATGCATTTTTAAAGTTAAATATTCAGTTCCACAATTCAATAATGGCAGTGGTTAGTAGTAGGGATCCTTTAGTCAGAGTATCTGAAATTTGATCCTTCATCTACTATTTAACAGTCGTATCTGATAGGACTTTGGCAACTTAATTAAAAGCCCCATGGATCAAATTCCTCATCTTTAGAGATGTGTCATATTTTATCTAAGATGCCTTTGATTATAAGATACACCATTATTTTATGTACTACTACAAAAGAAAAATCACCCAAAGCAAGGAGTTGAAAAGAAGATGCTGTGTGAAGTGGATATACCAAAGGGCTATCACCTCAACATGAGGAAAATGAGAAAAAGTGTTGATACACATAAAAAGGAACCAGAAAGCTTGCACACCTCCATATTGGCACAGAGTGGAGAGAGAGAAAAAACATGTCCCCTAATATATGAACAAGAAGCCAGTAATCGTGCTGTTCAGCCCACTGAATTTACACTATCAGTATGGTCTGAAAAACCTAGAGAGACTTTATTTGAAAGTGGCTTTAGGTTGGTCATGCTCCAGGTGACTGGCAGAAGCAAACACAAATTGTCTCTGGAAGAATTTGCTGGAAATCCAGGCTGAAGCCACCCCAGGACAGCACTGATTATAAGACCAATTTCAGAGATGTTACAATGAGGAAAAAAGGGTGTATGGCAAATATAGCCCCCATTCTTTTCTTCCCTGAATCCATATTCTTTGCACCATGACTTTGCAGGTTCTCCCATCAAGAAGTCTATTTATTTCCCCAACTCTTCAGTCTCTGCTTGCCTCATGACCTGTTTGGTCTAATACAATATGACAGACATAATGGTGTGCTCGTTGTAAATGTAAGCTCAAGAGGCCTTGCACACTTCTACTTGGTCCTTGAATTCTGCCATTTCCAGGAAAATAAACCCTCACTAACTTGCTGACAAGCTGAGGGACCATGTGAAATAAAGCCAGTTCATCCTAACCAAGGTTTTACTAGATCACTCAACCCCCAGCCAACCCAACAGCTGATCACAGATGCATAAGCAAGTTTATACAAGATCACCTAAACCCACCCAGGTAAGCAAACCACCCTATAAGCTAGTGAGCAAGAATATTATTATTTTAGACATTACATTTTGGGAAGTTTTATTATACAATAGCCAGTTAAATAACATATATCTTAAAATCAATGAAATATAGTACTAGTATTACCTTAGCGAGCTATGGTAAGAAATTAATTGACTTAATACCTCTAAGGAGCTTAGAATAATGCTTCCTACATTATCAGTCTTAAGAAATGCTTTCTAAATTATTTATTGAGGTGTTACCATGTTCAACTGAGACACTTTTGTCTCAAACTTTACTCATAAATAAAACAGGAGTCCTGATTTGCAGAATGATTGTGAAGATCGACTGCATGTAGACATATTTTATGACTATAAGATACTAAATGAAATGTGATTACAACTGCAATTACACATAAACAAATAGCTACAACATGTATTTGTCGAGAAAGGTATAAACATGTAAGTGGACACAAAAAAGCAAATGATGAATTCTGTCTAGGAGACTCAGGAATGGCTTTATAGAGAAGGAGATATTTGAATGAAACAGAAAAGAATAGGAAGGATTTGGTAAGGTAAAAGTTACTATGAAGAAGAGCGTGGAAGGCATTCTAGGTTAAAGAAACTTCCTGTACAAAGATTTAAAGATACGAAAACAAACAAAAAATTAATTTCAGCAATTAAAAAAAAAGATATGAAAACATGTGCTATATGGCCATCTTGCCTAACTGTTTGATGTGACAAAAGTAGAAAGTATAAGAGGAAAAATGGTCACAAAATGAGGCCAGCAAGATAGGTGGAAAAGCTAGTTAGTCATGTATCTGGTTAAGCAAAGACTTTCTTCTTTAAGCAATATACATCATCAGAGGTTCTAAGAGGGCAATAATATGACAAAATCTATTTTAGACATATAATTCTGGCAGCAGTGTAAAGGAAAGATTGGAGGGAAGATAGTAAACACAATCATCTAGATGAAAAATGACCAGGGCCTGATCTAGGGTCCTGAAACTAAAGAACGAGGAAAAAAATAAATAAATAAATAACTAGAGACGCGTTTGAAAGACACATTGGAAGACCATGAAAATTCTTAAGTGCGTTACAGTGTAGCAAGTCCTGAGCTACTGCTCTCACATGTATTACTGCAGGTAATTCCTCTGAATTATGAAGTTTGAACAGCACACTGTGCATGATAACACAGCTGGTGATGAAAACGTGAGTCAGCCTGCTTCCAAAGCCCACAACTATTCATTCTTATGCCTTGATCACCAATTTACAGAGAAAACCAGAAACCAAATATAAATACTAAAACCCTAATGTATTTGTTGCAATTATTGAGTTTACTTCTAGATACCACATGAAATACCTATGAAGCATAAATAAACCTTGAATTAATTCACCGAATTATCATAGAAATGAGTTTTTAAGAATGGATCATGGTCAAGTAAGACTTCACTGGGTGAAGTTAAAAAAATCACTAATCAGGTAGGATGCCACATTGGGGATTCCCAGATAGTGCAAAAATTTTATGAGTGGACTAAGGTCAAAGGAGGAAAAGTTCTGAGAGGAAAATGTCGGTAGTGAATATAATAAGGTGTCTAGATGCCAGACTACAGAATAATTCTTGAGGAGTTATTTTGCTCAGCCCTAACAAGAGAAAAAGTATGCAAACAGTCTTCAAAATATGTGAAGAGATGCCCTCCATTCAATGGGCTGAACTCTTAGTGAGTTGCTGCAGAATTTGGAACTAGGAATAATGAGTAGGAATTAGAGGAGGTACAGTTTTTGACTTACCAAAGGAAATATTTTCTCTTATCTAAAGCTATCCAACTAGGAAATGAGTTCATTCACCGGGTTATGATCCCCAACTCTGGAAGTATTCAAGTATTGTTCATTCAAAACTATTTAATTGAGCAACTAAAATTTGCCAAGCTCTATGCTAGGCATTCAGGAACAACAACAACCATTGCTGACCATATATCAGAAATGATTATAGAAAGGGATTCCACATTGTTTATATAATAGACCCTTATATAATGCTTACTACATTCTAATCACTGTTTGAAATTCTTCAAAAATATTAATTTACTTAATACTCAAAACAATCTTACAAATAGGGAAACTGAGGCAAAAAGAGGTAACTTATTCAAGAGCAAGTTAGTGTCGGCACTGGAATTCAAATCCAGATGGTCTGGCTCCAGGGTCTGTGCCCTTGGCCACTATGACTGCGTGGTCACCAGCCCCAGTGGATGAAGCTGGACCACGGGAATGATAAGGTGTATCCATGTCTCACTCCCAGAAGCCTATGAGTTCACTCATAAAGTGGTAGAAGACACTGAAGCCATTTTTTCCCCCCAAATTCAATATGCTTCCAGGGGTTAGACTTGATCATGTTTTGTCGCTGTTTTCTTTTTTTTCAAATGTGACCACACATATCCACAAAACATACATGTATACCACTGGTCCAGAACGTTTTTCTGTTGCACTCAGCCTTTAGATATAAGAAGGTCTGGGTGTTTACAGGAGTGAAAGTTTAGAAATCTATTTCGTTATACAGAATTTATTTTAAAGAATCCATACGAACTTAAGAATTATTTCTTCCGGATATGAGATGGGGAGAATGACAATAGGGGAAGAAGGGATTTTACATTTTAGAATTCTGAACTATTTGTTTTCTTATGAGCATTCTTTATTAAAAACATATGGGAGACTTGTGTAAGTGAAAGTTTATTATGAAACAATAATAAGAATGTCTCTCATCTTTGCTTATTAGAAATGAAAGCAAGGATTTGGAATTGTGAACAAAATTCAGGACTTCCTCTAATTCTCATCATTAGAAAATGTTGAAGCTAATAGTATGAAAATCACCTATCATCTAACTGCCTTATTTTATAGATGAGGAAGCTGAGGCCAAGAAATTTTATGAAACGTGGATAGGGTCAGAAAGTAAACTGATTAAGTAGAAATGCACATAGAAGTCATTAAAACTATAGTCATGGGCTTCCCTGGTGGCACTGTGGTTGAGAGTCCGCCTGCCGATGCAGGGGACACGGGTTCGTGCCCAAGTCTGGGAAGATCCCACATGCCATGGAGCAACTAAGCCCGTGAGCCACGGCCGCTGAGCCTGCGCAACGGGAGAGGCCACAATAGTGAGAGGCCCACGTACCGCAAAACAAAAACAAAAACAAAAACAAAAAACTATAGTCATTAAAACTATGTATATAGTTTTATATATAGTTATATAGTCATTAAAACTATAAAGCACTATACAAATACAAGTTTGGACATTATTGGTGCCAGAGCCAGGCCTAGAACTAAGCTCTTCTCATCGGCAGGTCAGGGCTTCTGTTACTTTCTCACAATATGTGTTTGGAGTTGCCTGCCATTATGACTCACTTAGATATTAGTGTCAGGGGACAGAGAACCCCGGGAAAATTCATTTAATCTTTCTGAGTCTCACTTTCCACATCTGTAAAATGGGGATAATAATCGTACCTGCATCGTACTGTTGTTCTGAAGATTAAATGAGAAAAATCATGTTAATCTCATAGCCTGGAATATAGCACACTATAAATGTTATTGATATTTATTATTACTATTATTATATGACTTACCAAATCACTGGCTGCAGCTGGTTTCCCACAGCAAAATTACTATTCCCTCTAAAGTAATCTGTTTTTTAAAGTATCTTGATGATGGACTTTGAAATGAGACAGATGGGAGCACAAATGCCAGCATTGCCAATTACTAACTGAGGGATATTGAGCAAGCTATTTCAATTTCTAATACTCACTTATCTAGATGAAAAATATAGTGATACTATATAGTGGAGTTGTGAGGTCTAAGGGAAAAGGCAGGAAAAAACACTATACTCCTGGCATTTATTAAAACCTTCAATAATTTACAGCAATCATCATTATCTGTTATATCATATTATTATATGTTCTGAAGGCTTTGTGGTGCATGCAAACAACATAGTAGAAAGAGCTCAGAGGTCAGCAAGATTATTGCACCTGGGCAATAGTTTTGCTTCATTTTATTTCCCTAGGTTTGCTTTTCTATTCAGCTATTTGACTACAGCCACCTGCATTCAAGTGAAAACTCATGGAAAAAGAAACTAGAGAGAAAAATTAAGAATTCAATACCCCTCCCTGGGCAAGAATTAGGTATGGATCCATCCAGGGGATCAAGCCTGTTCACTGGTCAATTCCAATCCACGTGCTATAGCCGAGAGGAGGAGATGGAAAATGGCCAGTGTCTCTGATCTACTATTCTGTGTAACATAAATGGGTGAAAACATTGGATTTTGACCTTAAGGAGAGTCCCTGGGTCAACCCAGGATAATTCCTCAGAAAGGAATCATCAAGACGATGAGGGAGACAGTGGAAGCCCAACTGTGGAGTCAATAGGGGTATGTGATGGCCTGCTGAGGGGATGGAGAAAAAACCTGTGAAGGGCTGAGGTGGCCATGACCGAGGCTAGGTGGGCTTTGCTGTTTTCCTGATATGCGTGATCAAGGATGCCACTATTCATTTAAAGAGATAGGATTAAGTGGATAGAAAAAGGTAAAATACATGAAATAGAAAAGCAAGAGATCAAGAGAAGTGTTTCAACACTTCACTTGACTTAGAGCAGTGGTTGTCAACATGTGGTCTCCAGACCCACAATATCACCTTACCTGGTAACTTGATAGAAATGTACATTCTCAGCCCCACTCCAGTCTATTGGAGCAGAAACTCTGGGTGTGGCCGGTTGGGAAGGGCATTAATCTGTGTCTGAACAAGCCCTCCAGGTGGTTCTGTTGTATGTAAATTTTAGAGGAAAATTTTCATCATGTTTCTCACCTTTTATTCCAATTGACAATGTCTTTTTATGTTCCTATCTGAACCAAAAAGATAAGGGAGAAGGGTGCAAAGGCTAGGAGACTGGGACAGACCTACATAAATAATTTGCAAATTCCAGACTTCTGAAATTTGCAAGTTATTTATAGTAAATATACTGATTTATAGTAAAAGTGAAGGTTAACAATTTCTAATCACAGTGAATTTTTAATCAAGTCATGCATGACTTTCACAAAAGAACAGACATTAGTCCAATGGAATAAATAATAAGATCAGAACAATACAGAACAGTATTTGTCAAGTGAAGAGGAAATGGCACTTGATGGGCTGCACAATGAACTGGGAACAAGATGCCCTAGATAGACCCTTCCCTGTCACCATAG
Organism: Delphinus delphis; assembly: GCF_949987515.2. NCBI lineage: Eukaryota > Metazoa > Chordata > Mammalia > Artiodactyla > Delphinidae > Delphinus > Delphinus delphis. The sequence continues at coordinate 120,842,207 of NC_082686.1, read as the reverse complement.
CTCCTGCCAGACCGTTTCTACCCACAGCACCGAAGGACATTATTTGCTAAAGCTCAGCTGATCCTATGCAAAGTGGATAGAAAAAGATAAAATACATGAAATAGAAAAGCAAACAGGACAATGCTGTACAAAGACTTTTGAAGTTTTGTCACAGCCCTGATTCCAGCAAAAGACTAGCATTATCAGGAAAATCCTGTTGTGGAAGTTAATAAAAAAAAAACAGCAAATAAAAGACTGAAAATTTATTTCATCTTTTGGAAGCAAAGACATACCCTGTTGGAAGGGCATTGGAGTAAGTGTTCTGCACATCTTGCCTCACCCATTTCCTACCTGACAAGTCTAACATTGTACTTTTTAGTGGTAGGAGGCTTGTTGTTATTCACCTTAACCAATAGCATGTTCTTTCAGCTGTTCCAGTGCTAAGAAGTTCTACTTTAAACTTAGCAAGTGAAAAATGGGCATTTTTAAGTTATTTCATGCGTTAGTAAGCCTCCCTTTTCATATAGTTACTAAAACCCTTGGTAAGGTGCTAATGAGAAATGCCATCTTGGGTACCAAGAATTTCTAACCAGGCTGTACTTCACTGTGTATTCCATAAAGTCCCAAGGAATCATCAAATTCAAAGAGACCTGAAAATATAGAGTAATGCTGTTGCATTCTGATAGTACAAGATATATTGCCTCTCATTCACTTTTGTGGTAAAAATTAGTCTATAAAATTAGTCTATAAAATTTTCATGGCAACTTCAAAGCATTAAAGTGTAGGTAATGGAATGAAATGGCTTGAAATGAAAAAAGTTACTGAGATTATGCCGGTGGGTGGCACAACTGAAATTAGAACAAAGAACTAAGACTTTAAAAACATGTTTGGGAAATATGTTTTAAAAGTTGCTATAACCATCTCTTAAAGAGAATGTATAATGGCATCGGTTAGATATTCTATCATATATCGGGCTGTCCTGGTCTGCAAGTCCATGTGCAGCTAGGAGATGGGATAGGATTTTTTTTTCAAAGGTAAGGGATCTTTGCAGGAAGCTCTCTGTTTATAAGTGGCATGTTCACTTCTTAGTCAAGATCCAGGTTTCCTGATATAGAAGTGCCCACTATCTCTCCTATCTCTCGGGTAAGTGCAACAGAGAGCCCACAGGTAGAAAGCTCGTGTCTAAGGGAGTTGACTGGCCAGTGCTGGGGCTGGAGCAGATTCGGTGTTGAGTGGAAGTGCAATGAAAGGGCTGTGAGGGAGGAGAGCCTGGAGAGGAAAAAGAGAACAGAGTGAAGCCATCTGGCTACCAACAGAAAAGAGTTCAGTTGCTTTGCCTGTAAACTCTCTCGACTCCCTACCTGAAGGATAACCGCAAGGTCCACAGCATCAAATGAAAGGGTTTATTTGATAGGAAGTCGAATCAGCAAACACCAGAGCCACCAGGGTCTGTGTTGCTCCCAGATCCTCCAGAAAGCCTGTGTTTGTTGCACTCTAGGGCAGCAAGTACCCATTTTGAAAGAGACAGGCGAAAGGTCATGATACATTAGCACTGAAACTTCTTCCAGACTCCTTCATTTTTCTCAAACACAGTTTCCTTTGATGACAGGAAGACACTCTAATATGGATGTTTCAGAGAAAAAAAATTTGCTTGCTCAGAAGCCTTTGTTTTAAAGATTCACTGCAGCTGTTTCAGCAAGAAGGACAGAAAGAATGCATATGACTTTGAGTGCCCCGTGTGCCATCCATTGAAAATTTACTTTGCTAAATGAATTAACCTCTTTGACTCAGTTGCTTGGCTTTAAAAACAGAAACAATAATATTGCAAGCTCACAGTCTTGCAAATCTTTTTAAGCAACAGACCTACATATTCAACTGTCTTAGACATCAATCACCACTTGAAGATACCCCGGCAGCTCAAAACCACAAGTTTCCCTAAGGAGCCTCAGCATCTTTCCCCAAACCTGCTGTCTGGATTTCTTTTTTTTTTTTTTTTTCTTTTTTTTTGCGGTACGCGGGCCTCTCACTTGTTGTGGCCTCTCCTGTTGCGGAGCACAGGCTCCGGACGCGCAGGCTCAGCGGCCATGGCTCACGGGCCCAGCCGCTCCGCAGCATGTGGGATCTTCCCAGACCGGGGCACGAACCCGTGTCCCCTGCATCGGCAGGCAGACTCTCAACCACTGCGCCACCAGGGAAGCCCATGTCTGGATTTCTTGTCACACAATTTAGACCTTCTGCTTAGTGGCCGTTTCTTGAAACCATTTCCCCTCCTATTCTCTCTGACCCTGTCTTCATTCTGATTCTCATCACTTACCTGGGTTAATGCAGCCATAATCACTATTCCTAACTGGCTGCCCTCACTCCAAGCTTGCCTTCTCCACTCCTCTTCCGAGAGGGACAATTTTACCTTTTTATCCTCATCGGACAGAAGGACTGGAAAGGGATGGAGACAGACGCAGGTGGAGGAGATTAGCTTCTAGAGGCATGAAATAAAAATAATTAATGTTGGTGTGGGAATTTGCTCTTTCAGCTTCAACCTATTCTTTCACTCTACTGATTACCTCAAAAAGAATGTCATTAGAAGCCAGTAAAAAACAAAACAAAACAAACCAACAAAAACTTTCTTTATTCTTTCCAAAATATCTCACATTTTATCTGTTAGGAATCCTGAAAAGGAACAGAGGCGTCATTCTTTTGTGTTGATTTGTAAGCTCAAATATATTGCTGGTTGTGCATAAAATTTCTCTCTCACGGTCGTATGTCAGATCATAGAAAACTTTAAAAACAACAAAAGCACTTTCTGCTTTGCAGAGGTAGTAAAGCACAGTCTCGCTCTCTTCGTTGTGTACCCAGCTGGCAGACACAAAGATCTCATAAACAAGTATGTGACAATTCTGCTAGGTGGGCACTTGTCTCTGTCAACTAAGTTATAAACTCACTAAAACTACCTGCTTCTGAAGGCAAGGCTCAGCTCTTCCTAAAGCACTAGAAATTTTCTCAGAACCTGCGCCTTAGAATAAGCACAAAGGACAAACAAGGGCCTGATTGGCCTAATTCTCCAGAAAGAAAGTGACTAATAGTAGGTGTTTTCTCAGCTCAGCAAGGAATGAGTGGATCCTGTACAGGTGAGTATCAGAAATATTGCAGACCTGATTCCTAAAATAGAATCATAAAACTTCGGAGCCGGAAAAGACATTAGAAAAGCAACCTCCTGGCTGCGGTAGAAAAGCATGCTGATACTCAGAAAGTGACTTGCATTTGGCCCGTGAAACTGGCACTCAGCTAAGAGAGGGGCAGAACTAGCCTGGAACTCTGGGCTCCAGATGTAGAGACAGGACACCAGCCATTTGCTTTTTTCACAAGTAGCAAATACCCAGAAGTTAGCTCGTCTAAGTCCTGACAGGTACTCAGTTATCTCAGCTTCCCAAATGGGAGCCGCTCTGGGGAGATTCCAGGCACATGAGTTAAAACAAACGGAAGATGCACCCCCAAGTGTATCCTGCCTCTAATGAAATACTTGCCAGTGTTAGAGGCAAAAACACCTCCGTTTTGCCAGTCCAAAACAGCAGCAGGAACATGAAACAAACACTTCTAAAGTTCTGTCATCAGTACTTCAAAGAAATAATGCTTCGAGTCCTCTATAGGTGCTTAGATGCTGCTGCATCACACATCGGTTTTTCTCTGAGCATCAGGTTACTAACATGGATTTACTCTTTCATGTACATGGTCATTTGCATCTCATTTAACAAGCGTTAATTGAGCCAGACATCATGATAGATACTGGAGCAAACCTGATACTTGCAGTCTGTGCCTTCGTGGGACTTTCCCTGCAGCCAACCTTTTTATGATTTGCCTACGCTGCTCTCCAAGCTCTACTCAAGAGTTAAAGAAATGCATTGATATAACAAAAAACTAGGTGCATGCATGAAAAGACTGGGAAAGCTAGCAAGTTACTTTTTTCTGGAAAATTACTTAATTATACCAAAGCATGTGAAAATAAATTCCCCCCCAAGACAAGATAGATTTTCTTAATCCTCCAAAAATGAAAACTTTAAAATTAAAAGATAACAAGTGCTTTTAGGCCAGAGCCACAGCGTATTTAGCAAAGGATAATGAGAGATTGAAGTAGGATACAAAGTTATAGGTTTCTTCTCTGCCCTAAATCAGAGCCCTGGCTTGCAAATGACCCAGCTACAGTGTTTCTTGCACATTACAGGTTTTAGATTAATTAAATAGACAATCTATTTCTCTGAGCTTTATTTCTTAACATCTAATTTCTCAAGCCCCTGAAATCTGGTTACCTTTTCATTGATCCACTGATTCAGTGAAGTGGCCAAATCCCAAGGTCCCAGCTCAGCTTTTAATAGCATCATGGTTTTTTGCTAAATTCAACACTCCTGAGTGCACTATTAGTCAAAAAATCACTTTCTCTCTCTGATCATTTTCTCCTGTTAGCTTGTGGTCAATCCAGATCACCCACTCTAAACCCCTCTCTCTTCTTACATTCACTTTTTTAAAATTTATTTTTATTAAGTATAGTTAATGTTCAATATTATATAAGTTACAGGTATGCAATATAGTAATTCACAATTTTTAAAGGTTATATTCCATTTATAGTTATTATGAAATATTTGCTATCCCCATGCTGTACTATATATATACACACATTCACACACACACACACACACACACACACACACACACACACACACCACTTCTTCTTTAACCATTTATCTGTTGATGAAAACTTAGTTTGCTTCCATAGCTTGGCAATTATAAATAATGCTGCTATGAACATTGGGGTGCATGTATCTTTCTGAATTAGTGTTTTTGTTTTTTCAGATATACACCCAGGAGTGGGATTGCTGGGTCCTATGTTAATTCTATTTTTAGTTTTTTGAGAAACCTCCATACTATTTTCCACAGTGGCTGCACCAATATACATTCCCATCAACAGTGTATGATTACTCCCTTTTCTCTACATCCTTGCCAACATTTATTATTTGTGTTCTTTTTCGTAATAGCAGAAACTCTGCAGGCCAGAAAAGAGTGCCAAGATATATTTAATGTGATGGAAGGGAGAAACCTACAACCAAGAATACTCCACCCAGCAAGGCTCTTATTCCCATTTTATGGAAAGATGCAAAAAGATTTACCAACGAACAAGAGCTAAAAGTTTAGCACCACCAAATCAGCTTTAAAACAAATGTTAAAGGAACTTCTCTAGGTGAAACAGAAAAGGCCACAACTAAAAACAAGAAAATTACATGGACTTTTAAATTTAGATTGTATATCCCATGTTCTTCCAAAAGAATTTAAACTGTCTTACAAGGTAAACATAATATAAAATGGAGCAGTTAGGAATAAAACAATTTTAACCACACACCTGAACTCAAAGGCAAGTAGATATCATCCCTTGCTTGGAGTAAGTGGCAGTTTAGGTTGGGCTGAACTGAGTTCCACATTTTCTACCAGCTGAAACACCAAGGGAAACATGTTGAACTACATTCTTTTCATTATCTGACAAGCAAAGGTACACACAACTGTCTCTGTAGTCTGTGCTATTTCCTGGAATGAAATTCAAGCAGGAATTTATGACTTGAAACCTTGTAGAAGACACAGCAAGTAACACAGCATTTCAATTACGTGATTATAGAATTATGTGATTACAAAAAATCCATGCAGACCACGCTTTGTCAAAACAGCATAAAGTCAAAGTAAAATTTGATGAAAGCATTGGGGAGAGAAGGTAAGACAAGGTAGTATAGAGCCTCACATTCTCAAGATCTAAATGAAGATGGGGATCATTTTCAATAGTGAAACAATGAACATGTCTATTAGATTCTCTCAAATACCAGATTCCTTAGGCAATGTGGCTGAGGCTAGATTATCGTTAGTTCATGATTAAACTCTCACAAGAAACTGCAGTGTAAATATTCTGGGTTGTCAGTTAAAAGTAAACCTCCTTGCTTAATTATTAGTCAAGACGTCATTTTTGTCAATAACCACATTTGTTCTCATCACAAGCAAGTAGTCTCACTACAGCAGAGATGCCAGCCTAAGAACAACTGTTTTTCTTGTAATTGGCCTTGGACAGAATCTCAGTAAAGACTCTATCATCTGTATCTGCTAACGTGAGGAAAACAGTTTCATTCTGAAAGGTTTTTTTTAAAGCCTAAATGATTTTGTTTGTTTTGTTTTATGATGAGTTATTCTCAACTGTTGAAGAACCTCAGTGTAATACCTCTTAAAGATTAAGTATTAAGAATAACACTTCCTTAAAGACCTCATGATTATAAGTGAGCTGTAAATGTACCCTTATATAACTACCCACCAATCTGTTTGTTGGATGAATCTCAATTAGTTAAATAGTGGTGAGTGTCCAGATTATTTCAATTTATATTTAATTGATGCTGAGTTGTTCCTTTATGTACTGACTTGCTTATAGTCTATATCTTAAGATCCTTTCTGATTAAAATGAGAAGCTTTTCTTGTGTACTATATAGAACATGCAGCTAGCTCTCCTAAAAATTGCCCAAATGAAATAGATGTCCATTAAAAGGGAACAAAAGGAATAGTGTTAAGACATATAACTTGTTCTCTGCATTTTGCTTTAAGATTGTATCTGTTAGGTTTCCACTTCCGGCCATAATGTAGTCATTTGAACCAAATCGCTTTCCCACCAAAAACAATGAAAAAATTAGACAAAATACACAAAATAACTCTGTAGATACTGGATGACATACAAGGCAGTACTATGATCCCTGAGAGAACAAAAACAAATGAGATGAGCCCTCTGACCACTGTAGGTCGCTGCCTGACAGCGCTTTCCAGACTGCAGTGCAGGGAGGGGGGTTCCATACGAGCACAGTAGGGTCTCACAGTTCATGGTAAATATGAGTTCGAATATCTGTACTCACTACTTTATCCCAGCAGTTAAATTTTTAACTTTAAATGGGATCTAGTGGGACTCTAAATTCTTCAGATGATGTGCTCTGGTAAAAGAATTTGAACTTAATAAGACTTTCAAATGATCTATTAGAGACAGCAGATCATTTAAGAAAATAAAGCAATTGATCAATAGATACAGAAACAACATTTTAAAAATCCTTCACTAAACCTTTTATTTTCACAAACTAGACATAAGAACTTAGAAAAGGGGAATTAGGAAGTAATTAGGGAGCATGATAAAGAACATTTAAAACCGCTAGTCAATAACATACCAAATAATGTAGTTATTTCATTATTCTCAAGGTCAATGTAGACTAGAGGTCTTCCTACTAAAAGCAGTAATAAGACACAAATGCTCCTATTACCTTTGTGGCTTAATAGTATTCTAGGATTATGTCTAACAATAGGGGACTACTTTAGCAATATAGGTGTTAGATATAAAATAACCATTAAGAATAATGTTGCAGATAATTAAAAAGGAAATATTTGCATGACTTTTAAGGGCTTCAGAGAATTTAATTTTAAAGCGTTCCTATCACTTGTGCTATTATTAGACATTTCTAGAATATAAAATGTAAATGATGAATGAAATAAAATACAGCAATTTTAACAAGGATTATTTCTGGGTAGTATAGTATTTTTTACCTTACTAAGTTTTCTAAAATAAGCATGAATTACTTTCAGTATTACATTATTATTATTTCATTATGTTACAATTACATTTAAGAAAAAAGATTTTTTAAAACACCAACATATGTGTACATATGCTTATATAAGCAGAATATGTAGAAGGTTGCAGATCAAGCAATTAATATTGGCCATCTTTGAGTTGGTGGCATGCGATATGTGGGCTGGGACAGAGATCTCTATATTATTTGACTTGTTATAGGTACATGTATTCCTTTTGTGATTTCAAAAATCCAATAAAAAATTATTCCAGAACTACCATAAATAAAATAAAGGAAAAATAATAACACTCAAGGATAACTATTCACCAGATATGATACATTGGTATTTTAAAGTATTAATAACACAGATAACTTAATAATAAAAATACAAACACACCACTATAAAATGCAAAATAATATTAAAATAAAAGCAAAAGATACAAATAAGACAAGAAATTTGAAGAAGAAACATACATCCCCAAAGCATATAAATATTGGTAAATTGCATGTTTCAAAAAAATATAAAAATAATTTGTTAACATTTTGCCAAATTCACAAAAGTTTCAAAAATTATATAAGTTGCTGAAATTATTAAGTTGAGAACAATTGTCTTATAAACTAGTATGAAAAGATAAACTGGAAGTTTTGTTCTTGAAAATAATTTGGTGATATAGAACAATTACCATTTTCTCCTATTGAAACCAGTAAATTCCACTCAAAGAAATCTACCCTAAAAATTATTAAGAGATCTAAAGAAAACTGTGTTGAAAATAATTATTGCAGCAATGTATGTAATGGAAATACTCTGAAGTCCAACAATAAGAGAATGGCATATTAAGTACAAAATATTCAAATTGTAAAACATTACAGTCTATGGACGGGTTAAACTAATCTTTATTTCCAGTGTCAACTGAAATCTTGACCCTGTGGAATGACTTTGCTATAAATACTGCTTTGGGTTTAGGACCAGCTGGCCAAATTTCTGTTTTTCTAGGCAAAGGCAATCATGCTTTTTTTCGGTTTATCCAATCTCTGCTTAAAGTAGAAGTCTCTCTCAAACAGAAGGGTGATTTCAGCTTTTCTGGCCTTCTATGGTTCTCCAGTCTCAATGTGTATCTAGTCTCACCTGGCTTCCCGGCCTTTCCTCAGACTCCTCCCAGGGCTGTGGCATTCTCTGCAGGTGGGGATAGACACTGTGTCCCCAGGATAGGTCAATAATGCACTACTTTTGGACCATAGCCAGTGTAAGATTTACACATAAGAATAAGATTCAATGTCATAAATAATATTTTGGAATGGTTCGAATAGCTCGTACTGCAGTCCTATTCATAAGAGAAATCAATAAGTAAGCATGGTGATATGTCACTGTGCCTAGAATATATTATCTAAAAATGTTCTGGGTTTTGCAATCCGCACAAACAAGGCTTTCAGATCTGCCAACTGGAACAACGTTTCATTTGTCATGATTCATAGATTAAATAATAAATTATTAAACAGGACCTACTCAAGTTTTGCAGTAGTTCTCATTGCAGGTGTTAAGAATATGCAGTATTAACAAGAAATATGAGCTCCATGGGACAGACTCTTCTTGTACAAGAAGCCAGTAGCCCTACAACTCAGTGACTGGTTCATGCTACCTTGGCAGCCACCAACAAAATGTAACATCATACAAAGGATTTCATTCTCTGGCATTTGAAAACATGACTGTTGACTATTATTCCTCAATATGTGAAGCCCACTTTTGTTCATCAAACATTTATTAAGTATTTACCTTGGTCACCTTGGTACTGTATTGGAGACTTGATAATAACATTGTCCTCATTCTTGAGTTGCTCACCATCTTGTACAAAGTAACTGCTTACACTTTTTGGATGTTGATATAAACACTTACTACATGTATAGAAATATTGAGTCACTAGGTTGTATACCTGGAACTAACATAGTGTTGTGAGTCAGTTACGTTAAATAAAAATCCTAATAACAAATAAATAAACAAATACTACAAAAATAACCTTAGAGAAAAGTAGGGAGGTAACAAGAAATGCTTAGGTTCAACCAGCATTTTTTCTTTGTTCTTTATTTAGATCTATTAAGTTAACATGTATACAGTGTCTGAAATCATTACAGCACTTGAGTACATTTTTATCTTTGAAAACAGGCCAATAAAATGCCTTATTTGTGATCCAAGAAATAGAATTTATGATCCAGGAAATATATGATAAAGGAATTATCTTTTTTTCTTTTAAACTTCAGGTGTACAAAGTTGAGTTAATAAGACTCCTTCCTTTTTGGCCTGTTATCTTTGCAAACTGCTCTCCTACATTATTTTAGTGTGTTTCCCTTCATCCCCATCTCCAACCCCATTTTCCCCCTTGGTCACTCACTGTGACCAAGATATTTAATACATGTCCTTACTATATATGCATCTCCTGAAATATGTAGTATTTCTTGTGTGACAATATACATGAGTTAAACTGCACTGTAAATTTCAACACAGTTCTTTTTTACACACTCAACACTATACTTTAAAATGTGTCCATGTTCTGTGTCTAATTCATCCTCATTTCTTTGGATACAGCCACGCCAGTTCCATCACGTGCACACATTACATTTTTCTTATCCACACCCTTAGCGAGTATGTCTATGTTGCCTCCAATTTTTGCTCCTATAAGTAGTGCTAGAGTGAACATGTTCCTGTATGTTCCTAATGGACCAGTGAAAGTTCCTCCCTGACAGATACACCCAGGGATAGAAATGGTAAGGTAGGGTACAAGCATGTTAACTTTCCTAATTACTGCCAGGTTGCTCTTTAGAATGAGGGCAACAATTTACCATCTTACCATCAAGCACAAACTATCCCATTTCTTCTCATTTTCTCAAACATCTAATATTGTCCAGTTTTTGCAAATCTAATGAGACACCAGAGGAATTCATTGTTATGATTTAATTTCTCTGGAATCTGAGGTTAAAGTAAAGCTGAACATTCCTTTACATACTTAGTCATTTGGGTTTCCCTTTCAACAATGCTCCAGTGTGAGGCTTGCCCACTAGCAGAGGTCCTGCCTGAGAACTGTGCACTAAGAACACACCTGCCAAGACTGACCTGCTGCCTTCCACCTCGAGAAATCAAGAGGAAGCCCAATGTGATCTGAGTTGCACAAGCCTCCCCAGTCCTGTCTACCCCTTGGTGTCTCTATCTAAACCTCATCTTTCTGTGTGTCCCTCATCTTCTAGCTCTAATTGAGCCCTGGATCCCTTCAGAAGACACTACAGCTCCTGTAGTTCTCACAAGTGGAAGCTATTATTTCTCCTCAATCCTTTGTTCCCATGTTTGAAGAAGGTGTAGGTTTTCTTCGACCTTGTTGTGGTTCCAGCCCACTCTCTCCATCTCCTCCCTAAAATCCTGCATCTCTGAATCCCACGTCATCACAATGCCTCACACCCACTGCTCAAGGTTGGTTGCCATCCTCTGCTGACGTCTGTTCTCTCCCTCACTCCCAGAGATGATATGCTCACATTCTCTCCTCTCAAACTCTTCCCATTTTCTTTCACAATGGGCCTTGCTTTCTACTTCCCTGAGAAAATAGAACTATCCAGAACTCCCCCACACTCTTCCACATCTACCCGTGAGCACACACCTGGCCCTCCCAACAGGTGAGTGGATGAGCTCTCCAAGCTCTTGTGGAAGGCCCAGCCCTCCTTATGCACTGATGCCCCTCTTCCCAATTGCTCAGGGACATTGTTCTAGCAATTCTCTGAATTCCTGAACATACACTCATACTATTATTTCTCCAACGCTAAATCAAAAACAAACAAACAAAAACTGCTGCATCACTTTTCTCTCCAGCTACTGTCCTACTCCTCTATTTCCAGTTAGTGCAAAACTCTTTCAAAGAGTGGTCTGTATTTGCTCTCTCCCATCATCCCCCCGCCATTCCCTCTTAACCCATTCCAGCCAGATTTCTCCTACCACAACCCTAAGGCTTCTCTTGTCAAAGTCACCATGCCCCCTATGTTGCCAAATTTAATGGTCAAGTTTTAGTGCTCCTCTGATTTGAACTGTCAGCAACATTTTGCACATTTGAGCACTTCTCCCTAAAATAAATTCCTTCAATTTGGTTCCAGGACACCACTCTCTTGGTTTCTCTCTTACCTCAATACTCCTTTCCAGGTTTTCAGCTGGGAGTCTTTTCCTAATGTCTCTGAAACACTGCAGTTACTGAATCTCTCTGAGCCTCGGTTTGTGGTGTACCTTGTTTAGATACAAGGAGGATTCAATGAAACAAAATATATCAGGAACCAAACATTAAGCTTGGATCACAGACATTCAGTGAATGATGGTTATTATCATTAGTAGTAGCAAAGATGATATCAGGGGACAATTATAAGTCCCAGGTAAAGAATAATAAAGAGATACCTGCAATGGTTCCCAGTCAGCTTTCCTTAGGAGTATATAATAAATAAAAGGTCACAACTTTAACCTTTAAAAGAAATAAATGTAAATAAAATACAGACTAATTTTATTTCTTGAAATGAAAAAAATCCCTTGTTATAGAACTTAAAAATAATCAAGAAACTGAAATGCAAAATGTTACCTTAAATAAGAGATGATAAAACCACCTATTTTAAAAACATCAATTATACCAATATATAAGCCAAAAATTATTAAGGGTAGTGGTATACTTTTTGAGCTTTGCATGTCCATTATAAAACTTTGAGAGTCTGGTCTAGGGAAATATTATGTTATTAGAAAAATGTCATTAGTCTCAATGGACTACAGTATGTGCAAATATCCCCAAATTTCAATGGCTTAAAACTTAGTTTTCTGTGGGTTTTCCTCACTTATGTCACATGTTATCATGCATGTGGCTCTGACTCATGTTGTTTCCACTTTAGGACCTTGGCTGATGGAACAATCACTATCTGGAATGGTGCCCATCACTCTAATTGGGAAAAGATGCGGCAAGGCACACACTGGTTCTTAAAGCTGGCCCCTGGAGTGACAGGCATCACTTGCTTCACATCTCAAAGGCTAAAGCAAATCATGTGATGATACATAACTGCAATTGGGTGCAGTCATGTAACCCTTCCACGTGCTCAGACGAGAGAGAGCTGGATATTTGTGAACAGCCCTGATAGCTGCCAACCTTGAGTTTAACACTGAGAGTTCAATACCCAGTTCCTTTGACTCCTTGAATGGAAAGAAACCCTTAGCTCTCAGTAATCTTTATAAACAAGCAGTAAGAACTTTCTCTGGAAATTGCAAGAGGCATCATACTTTCAGTAGCAAACTGAACTTAGATCTGCAAAAGAAGAAGGTTCCTTTAAGGGAGCAAGACTTGTTGATACAAGTACTGAAGTAGGAGTTGGTATTTCTGTCTAGGTTTTACAACTGATATCTTCTGTGGCCTAAGGCAAGTTGTTAAATAACACCATCCTTCAAGAAAATAAGGAGATGTAATGACTGATTGATGGTGGAACATTTCTGAGCAGAGTAAGGAGGTGGTTGAGATTAATAGTGAAATCTTCCCATCAGACGGAAGCCTGAACTACTCGGTGACTGACACTAAAGAAGCAAAACACTGACATGCAAAGTGTTTCAAATCCTACGTGATGGGCTGTCTATATTGTAAAGAGTAATTATACATGAGCATGTCATATACCTTTCTCTCTTTCACACTGATGGAAAAAGAAAACCTACAGGTTCAAATCTGGCTCTGAATTTTCCCTGTAGTAATACAGGCATTATCAAGAACTAGCTACACAATATTGTATTTATCACATATCCCAATGTGAATGTCTGCATTACTTAGTAAAGAGTCCCAAGAGGGGGAGCAGACATGATTTCTATAGAGACAAACTATTGTCTAACAAGGTTATAAATAATGGCATGCAGGAAGCAGACATTGTTAGTAATAACTTGTGATGCTTTAAGTGATCCCAACTGAAACACTACCAGATCAAAATATTTGAACAATTATAAATTGTTTTAAACAAAGCCTTTCAAAAAACAGGCATTGTGCAGCACTGCACATTATATATTATACAATTTATTTTCTCCACTTTCTGTTCCTTTTGTTCAAATTACATAAGTAATTTGTCAATATTTTTGTCAGTGTAACAATTCAAACATAAAAACATACAATACAAAGCCTCAAATCCTTCTTCATTTACCTCACCGCCACAGATAGTGGTGACCTCTAATTAAACTTGACAAGTTTCATATTATTTACACAATAATGAACACGTACACATACACACACCCAGGTAAAGTCTTCTTCTACATGAATGATATGAAAGTCTATATATTAAAATATAATTTATAACCAATGAGGACCTACTGTATAGCACAGGGAACTCTACTCAGTATTCTGTAATAACCTAAATGGGAAAAGAATTTGAAAAAGAATAGATACATGTATATGTATATCTGAACCACTTTGCTGTACACCTGAAACTAACACAACACTGTTAATCAACTATACCCCAATATAAAATAAAAATTAAAAAAATATATATATAATTTATTTTTTCCCTTAACAATATGACTTGCAGAGATTTCCATGTAAATACATATAGCTTTATCCTATCTTTTAATTGGCTGCATAATATAGTTAAGCACTATTATTTACCATGTTCCCTGTTGACAGTTATGTGGCCCATTTCCAAATTTTTATTATTAAACATAAGGTGCAATTTTAAAAAAATATACCTTTAAGGTGGAATTTTAGTAGTGGAATTGCTGGGTCAATGATACGCTTATTTAAACTTTTTAGAGATACTGTAAGATTGCCTTCCCAGCAGATTCACACATTTTACACCCCGGCCAGGGTGTGTGACAGCACCTGCTTGCCCTTCACCCTCAAAAGCTTGTGCCAATCTAATGTGTAAAATCATCTCAGTTGTTAATTAATTTTTTCCTGATTAACAAGGTACGTTAGCACATTTTCAGTGAATTATACTTTGATGAACTAAAATTCATGTTTGAAGACATTTTTTAATTGTGATTTTTGTAGTTTTCTTATTAACTCGTAGAAAGAGTCTAGATATTCTGGATAACAACCTGGTCTCTGTTAAGTACGTTGTAAGTATTTTTCCAGGTTAATACAATTTTGACTTTATATTTAGTGCATTTTGTTATACAGAAGTTTAAATCATTTTGTATCCAAATCTGTGGTCCTTGTGTTTGCTTAGGAAGACTTTCCAAATTAATCCAATATTATCCTGTTCTTTCTCCAAACCTTGTCTTTTGAAGCCAGTATTATTTGCAGGCAATAAAATTCATTCTTTTTAGTGCACAAGTTTTGACAAATGCAGGCAGTCATGATACCACTACCACAATTTAAGATACAGAACAGTTCCATCCACCAAAAGAATTCCTTCAAGCCCCCTTTGTTAACCCTTACCTCAATACCCAGACCCTGACAACTACTGATCTTTTTTCTGTTTCTATGGCTTCCTTTTGCATCAAGTTACATAAATGGTTATCATATACCATGAAGCCTTATTGGGTCTAGCATCTTTCACTTAGCATAATGTGCTTGAGATTCATCTCCTTAGTTGAAGGTATCAATAAATGGTTACTTTTTATTGCTGAGTGGTGTTCTATTGTACAGATGACCACATCTTATCTTACCATTGACCAGCTGAAAAACGTTTGGGTAGTTTTTTTGGGGTGATAACAAACTACTAGAAATAGTCGCTGTAAGATTTTTGGATAAATGTAAGTTTTTATTTATCTTAGGTAAACACCTAAGAGTAGGAACGTGAAATCATATGGTAAATGAACATTTAAAAGAAAGTGTATGGGAATTCCCTGGCAGTCCTGTTGTTAGAACTTGGCGCTTTCACTGCCAGGGCTAGGGCTCAATCCCTGGTCAGGGAACTAAGATCCCACAAGTCTCGCGGCCAAAAAAAAAAAAAAGATTGCTCAACTGTTTTCCAAAGGGAGTATACTATTTTGCGTTCTCACCAGCAGTATATGAAAGTTCCAATTGCCCTGAATCCTCATCATCAGCACTTGATATTATTTTGGTTTTTTTTTTTTTTGCGGTACGTGGGCCCCTCACTGTTGTGGCCTCTCCCATTGCGGAGCACAGGCTCCGGATGCACAGGCTCAGTAGCCATGGCTCACGGGCCCAGCCTCTCTGCGGCACGTGGGATCTTCCCAGACAGGGGCACGAACCCGTGTCCCCTGCATTGGCAGGCGGACTCTCAACCACTGCGCCACCAGGGAAGCCCTATTGTGGTTTTTAATTGATTTTTCTCTAGCCATTCTAATAAGTGTGCACCTTGGTTAACACCTTGGTTTCAATTTGCATTTCCCCTATGACTAATAATGTCAAGAATCTTTTCATGTGTTTGTCATTCCAATATCTTCTTGGGTGAAGTATCTGTTCAAATCTTGTGCCGATTTTTATTGGGTTATTTCTTATTATTGTGTTCTGAATGTTACTTATGTAGTCTGGATACAACTTCTTTATCAGATATGTGTATTTTCTCCCAGTCTTTGACCTGCCTTTGTACTCTCTAAACACTTTTTGAAGACCAGAGATTCTTAATTTTGATGAAGTCCAGATGATCAATGTATTCTTTTTTGAATTATGCTTTTAGTGACTTATCTAAGAAATCTTTGCCTAACCCAGAGTCATAAAGATTTTCTCTTATATTCTTCTAAAAGTTTTATTGTGTAGGTTTTATATTTAAGCCTATGATTTCTTTTGAGTTTTGAATTTGATTTTCGGATTGTATTAGTTTGCTAGGACTGACATAGGACTGGATGGCTTAAACAAGAGAAATTTATGTTCTTACAGTTCTGTAGACTAGAAGTCCACAATCAAGGCATCAGCAGGTTTGATTTCTCCTGAGACCTCTCCCCTTGGCTTGCAGATGGCTACCTTCTTGCTATGTCCTCATGTGGCCTTTCCTCTTTGAGCATGCCTCCCTGACGTCTCTCTCTGTGTCCCAATTTCCTCTTCTTATAATGACACCAGTCAGATTGGAGTAGGTGCCACACTCTAATGGCCAACATTTTAATTTTAATTATCTCTTTAAAGTCCCTATCTCCAAATACAGTCACATCCTGAGGTACTGGGGGTTAGGATTTCAACATATGAAGTTGAAGTGAGGAGGACACAATTCAGTCTATAACATGAATCAAAATTCACTTTTTGGAGAAGAGTAAGACGCGGAGATCACCTTCCTCTCCACAGATACACCAGAAATACATCTACGCGTGGAACAACTCCTACAGAACACCTACTGAACGCTGGCAGAAGACCTCAGACCTCCCAAAAGGCAAGGAACCCCCCCACGTACCTGGTTAGGGCAAAAGAAAAAACTAAACAGAGACAAAAGGATAGGGACGGGTCCTGCACCAGCGGGAGAGAGCTGTGAAGGAGGAAAAGTGTCCACACACTAGGAAGCCCCTTCGCGGGTGGAGACTTCGGGAGGCGGAGTGGGGGAGCTTGGGAGCCGCGGAGGAGAGCACAGCAACAGGGGTGCGGAGGGCAAAGCGGACAGATTCCAGCGCAGAGGATCGGGCCGACCGGCACTCACCAGCCGAGAGGCTTGTCTGCTCGCCCGCCGGGGCGGGCGGGACTGGGAGCTGAGGCTCCGGCTTTTGTCGGAGCGCCGGGAGAGGACTGAGGTTGGCGGCGTGAACACAGCCTGCAGGGCGTTGGTGCGCCGCGGCTGGCCGGGAGAGAGTCCGGGGAGGGGTCTGGACCTGCCGAAGAGGCAAGAGACTTTTACGTCCCTCTTTGTTTCCTGGTGCACGAGGAGAGGGGATTAAGAACGCTGCTTGAGAGAGCTCCAGGGACGGGCGCGAGCCGCGGCTAAGTGTGCGGAGCCCAGAGACGGACATGGGACGCTAAGGCCGCTGCTGCCGCAGCCAGGAGGCCAGTGTGCGAACACAGGTCACTAGCCACACGCCCTTCCGGGGAGCCTGTGCAGCCCGCCACTGCCAGGGTCCCGGGATCCAGGGACGGCTCCCCAGGAGAGCGCACGGCGTGCCTCAGGCTGCGGCGTCACGCCGGCCTCTGCCACTGCAGGCCCGCCCCGCACTCCGTGACCCTCCCTACCCCCGGCCTGGGTGAGCCAGAGCCTCCGAATCAGCGGCTCCTTTAACCTCGTCCTGTCTGAGCAAAGAACAGACGCCCTCCGGCGACCTACACGCACAGGCGGGGCCAAATCCAAAGCTGAGCCCCTGGGAACTGTCAGAACAAAGAAGAGAAAGGGAAATCTCTCCCAGCAGCCTCAGAAGCAGCGGATTAAAGCTCCACAATCAACTTGATATACCCTGCATCTGTGGAATACCTGAATAGACAACGAATCATCCCAAATTAAGGAGCCCTGTGGATGAAAGGCTCTTGGTGCTGCAGCCAGGACTCAGTGCTGTGCCTCTGAGGTGGGAGAGCCAACTTCAGGACACTGGTCCACAAAAGGCCTCCCAGCTGCACATAATATCAAACAGCAAAAATCTCCGAGAGATCTCCATCTCAACGCCAGCACCCAGCTTCACTCAACGACCAGCAAGCTACAGTGCTGGACATCCTATGCCAAACAACTAGCAAGACAGGAACACAACCCCACCCATTAGCAGAGAGGCTGCCCCAAATCATAGTAAGTCTACAGACACCCCAAAACACACCACCAGACGTGGACCTGCCCACCAGAAAGACAAGATCCAGCCTCATCCACCAGAACACAGGCACTAGTACCCTCCACCAGGAAGCCTACACAACCCACTGAACCAACCTTAGCCACTGGGGACAGACACAAAAAACAACAGGAACTACGAACCTTCAGCCTGCAAAAAAGGAGACCCCAAACACAGTAAGATAAGCAAAATGAAAAGACAGAAAAACACACAGCAGATGAAGGAGCAAGATAAAAACCCACCAGACCTAACAAATGAAGAGGAAATAGGCAGTCTACCTGAAAAAGAATTCAGAATAATGATAGTAAGGTTGATCCGAAATCTTGGAGATAGAATGGACAATAGAATGGACAAATTGCAAGAATCAGTTAACAAGGACCTAGAAGAACTAAAGATGAAGCAAGAAACGATGAACAACACAATAAATGAAATTAAAAGTACTCTAGATGGGATCAATAGCAGAATAACTGAGGCAGAAGAACGGATAAGTGACCTGGAAGATAAAATAGTGGAAATAACTACTGCAGAGCAGAATAAAGAAAAAAGAATGAAAAGAACTGAGGACAGTCTCAGAGACCTCTGGGACAACATTAAACGCACCAACATTCGAATTATAGGGGTTCCAGAAGAAGAAGAGAAAAAGAAAGGGACTGAGAAAATATTTGAAGAGATTATAGTTGAAAACTTCCCTAATATGGGAAAAGAAATCGTTAATCAAGTCCAGGAAGCACAGAGAGTCCCATACAGGATAAATCCAAGGAGAAATACGCCAAGACACATATTAATCAAATTGTCAAAAATTAAATACAAAGAAAACATATTAAAAGCAGCAAGGGAAAAACAACAAATAACACACAAGGGAATCCCCATAAGGTTAACAGCTGATCTTTCAGCAGAAACTCTGCAAGCCAGAAGGGAGTGGCAGGACATATTGAAAGTGTTGAAGGAGAAAAACCTGCAACCAAGATTACTCTACCCAGCAAGGATCTCATTCAGATTTGATGGAGAAATTAAAACCTTTACAGACAAGCAAAAGCTGAGAGAGTTCAGCACCACCAAACCAGCTCTACAACAACTGCTAAAGTAACTTCTCTAGGCAAGAAACACAAAAGAAGGAAAGGACCTACAATAACGAACCCAAAACAATTAAGAAAATGGGAATAGGAACACACATATCGATAATTACCTTAAATGTAAATGGACTAAATGCTCCCACCAAAAGACACAGATTGGCTGAATGGATACAAAAACAAGACCCATATATTTGCTGTCTACAAGAGACCCACTTCAGACCTAGAGACACATACAGACTGAAAGTAAGGGGATGGAAAAAGGTATTTCATGCAAATGGAAACCAAAAGAAAGCTGGAGTAGCAATTCTCATATCAGACAAAATAGACTTTAAAACAAAGACTATTAGAAGAGACAAAGAAGGACACTACATAATGATCAAGGGATCGATCCAAGAGGAAGATATAACAATTGTAAATATTTATGCACCCAACATAGGTGCACCTCAATACATAAAGCAAATACTGACAACCATAAAAGGGGAAATCGACAGTAACACATTCATAGTAGGGGACTTTAACACCCCACTTTCACCAATGGACAGATCATCCAAAATGAAAATAAATAAGGAAACACAAGCTTTAAATGATACATTAAATGAGATGGAGTTAATTGATATTTATAGGACATTCCATCCAAAAACAACAGAATACACATTTTTCTCAAGTGCTCATGGAACATTCTCCAGGATAGATCATATCTTGGGTCACAAATCAAGCCTTGGTAAATTTAAGAAAATTGAAATTGTATCAAGTATCTTTTCTGACCACAATGCCATGAGACTAGATATCAATTACAGGAAAAGATCTGTAAAAAATACAAACACATGGAGGCTAAACAATACACTACTTAATAATGAAGTGATCACTGAAGAAATCAAAGAGGAAATCAAAAAATACCTAGAAACAAATGACAATGGAGACACAACGACCCAAAACCTGTGGGATGCAGCAAAAGCAGTTCTAAGGGGGAAGTTTATAGCAATACAAGCCCACCTTAAGAAGCAGGAAACATCTCGAATAAACAACCTAACCTTGCACCTCAAGCAATTACAGAAAGAAGAACAAGAAAACCCCAAAGCTAGCAGAAGGAAAGAAATCATAAAAATCAGATCAGAAATAAATGAAAAAGAAATGAAGGAAACAATAGCAAAGATCAATAAAACTAAAAGCTGGTTCTTTGAGAAGATAAACAAAATAGATAAACCACTAGCCAGACTCATTAAGAAAAAAAGGGAGAAGACTCAAATCAATAGAATTAGAAATGAAAAAGGAGAGGTAACAACTGACACTGCAGAAATAAAAGAGATCATGAGAGATTACTACAAGCAACTCTATGCCAATAAAATGGACAATCTGGAAGAAATGGACAAATTCTTAGAAATGCACAACCTGCCAAGACTGAATCAGGAAGAAATAGAAAATATGAACAGACCAATCACAAGCACTGAAATTGAAACTGTGATTAAAAATCTTCCAACAAAGAAAAGCCCAGGACCAGATGGCTTCACAGGCGAATTCTATCAAACATTTAGAGAAGAGCTAACACCTATCCTTCTCAAACTCTTCCAAAATATAGCAGAGGGAGGAACACTCCCAAACTCCTTCTACGAGGCCACCATCACCTTGATACCAAAACCAGACAAGGATGTCACAAAGAAAGAAAACTACAGGCCAATATCACTGATGAACATAGATGCAAAAATCCTCAACAAAATACTAGCAAATAGAATCCAACAGCACATTAAAAGGATCATACACCATGATCAAGTGGGGTTTATTCCAGGAATGCAAGGATTCTTCAATATACGCAAATCTATCAATGTGATAAACCATATTAACAAACTGAAGGAGAAAAACCATATGATCATCTCAATAGATGCAGAGAAAGCTTTTGACAAAATTCAACACCCATTTATGATAAAAAGCCTGCAGAAGGTAGGCATAGAGGGAACTTTCCTCAACATAATAAAGGCCATATATGACAAGCCCACAGCAAACATCATCCTCAATGGTGAAAAACTGAAAGCATTTCCACTAAGATCAGGAACAAGACAAGGTTGCCCACTCTCACCACTCTTATTCAACATAGTTTTGGAAGTTTTAGCCACAGCAATCAGAGAAGAAAAGGAAATAAAAGGAATCCAAATCGGAAAAGAAGAAGTAAAGCTGTCACTGTTTGCAGATGACATGATACTATACATAGAGAACCCTAAAGATGCTACCAGAAAACTACTAGAGCTAATCAATGAATTTGGTAAAGTGGCAGGATACAAAATTAATGCACAGAAATCTCTGGCATTCCTATATACTAATGATGAAAAATCTGAAAGTGAAATCAAGAAAACACTCCCATTTACCATTGCAACAAAAAGAATAAAATATCTAGGAATAAACCTACCTAAGGAGACAAAAGATCTGTATGCAGAAAATTATAAGACACTGATGAAAGAAATTAAAGATGATACAAATAGATGGAGAGATATACCATGTTCTTGGATTGGAAGAATCAACATTGTGAAAATGACTCTACTACCGAAAGCAATCTATAGATTCAATGCAATCCCTATCAAACTACCACTGGCATTTTTCACAGAACTAGAACAAAAAATTTTGCAATTTGTATGGAAACACAAAAGACCCCGAATAGCCAAAGCAATCTTGAGAACGAAAGAAGGAACTGGAGGAATCAGGCTCCCAGACTTCAGACTATACTACAAAGCTACAGTTATCAAAATGGTATGGTACTGGCACAAAAACAGAAAGATAGATCAATGGAACAGGATAGAAAGCCCAGAGATAAACCCACGCACATATGGTCACCTTATCTTTGACAAAGGAGGCAGAAATGTACTGTGGAGAAAGGACAGCCTATTCAATAAGTGGTGCTGGGAAAACTGGACAGCTACATGTAAAAGTATGAAGTTAGATCACTCCCTAACACCATACACAAAAATAAGCTCAAAATGGATTAAAGACCTAAATGTAAGGCCAGAAACTATCAAACTCTTAGAGGAAAACATAGGCAGAACACTCTATGACATAAATCACAGCAAGATTCTTTCTGACCCACCTCCTAGAGTAATGGAAATAAAAACAAGAGTAAACAAATGGGACCTAATGAAACTTAAAAGCTTTTGCGCAGCAAAGGAAACCATAAAGAAGACCAAAAGACAACCCTCAGAATGGGAGAAAATATTTGCAAATGAAGCAACTGACAAAGGATTGATCTCCAAAATTTATAAGCAGCTCATGCAGCTTAATAACAAAAAAACAAACAACCCAATCCAAAAATGGGCAGAAGACCTAAATAGACATTTCTCCAAAGAAGATATACAGAGTGCCAACAAACACATGAAAGAATGCTCAACATCACTAATCATGAGAGAAATGCAAATCAAAACTACAATGAGATATCATCTCACACCAGTCAGAATGGCTATCATCAAAAAATCTAGAAACAATAAATGCTGGAGAGGGTGTGGAGAAAAGGGAACCCTCTTACACTGTTGGTGGGAATGTAAATTGATACAGCCACTGTGGAGAACAGTATGGAGGTTCCTTAAAAAGCTACAAATAGAACTACCATATGACCCAGCAATCCCACTACTGGGCATATACCCTGAGAAAACCATAATTCAAAAAGAGTCATGTACCAAAATGTTCATTGCAGCTCTATTTACAATAGCCCAGAGATGGAAACAACCTAAGTGTCCATCATCGGATGAATGGATAAAGAAGATGTGGCACATATATACAATGGAATATTACTCAGCCATAAAAAGAGATGAAATTGAGCTATTTGTAATGAGGTGGATAGACCTAGAGTCTGTCATACAGAGTGAAGTAAGTCAGAAAGAGAGAGACAAATACCGTATGCTAACACATATATATGGAATTTAAAAAAAAAAAAATGTCATGAAAAACCTAGGGGTGAAACAGGAATAAAGACACAGACTTACTAGAGAATGGACTTGAGGCTATGGGGAGGGGGAAGTGTAAACGGTGACAAAGCGATAAAGAGGCATGGACATATATACACTACCAAACGTAAGGTAGATAGCTAGTGGGAAGCAGCCGCATAGCACAGGGAGATCAGCTCGGTGCTTTGTGACCGCCTGGAGGGGTGGGATAGGGAGGGTGGGAGGGAGGGAGATGCAAGTGGGAAGAGATATGGGAATATATGTATATATATATAACTGATTCATTTTGTTGTGAAGCTGAAACTAACATACCATTGTAAAGCAATTATACTCCAATAAAGATGTTAAAAAAAAAAAAAAATTCACTTTTTGGTGTAATTGTTCCAGTACCATTTGTTGAAAAGACCACTCTTTCTCCAATTTTTATGGGTAAACTATCTTCCTTCTGTTCTACAAGTGAAATAGTACTGGCATCCTGACACTCCTTGGAGACCTTCCTTACCTTAAATTTCTGGCTAGTTAGTTGCCCAGAGACCTTATCTGAGTCTCGTTCTTGAACTTCTTTATGGGTTTGAGTTAAACAATGATTTCATAGATTTTCTGGCTTTTTCTTGTTGTTAGCATGGGAGATGCTCTTTTTCTAGCTTTATATCCTTTCAAAATCCCATAATGCTACTTTAATTTTTCTATGTATGTTTTATTCATTCAGATTTTCTTTTATGTTTCAGTAAAAGTTCATTTTTTTTTCATAAAATTCTTACACTTTATAAGGTTTATTTCTTGGTATTTTAGAATTTTAATTTTTGCTATTTTGTTTCTCTTAATAGCACCGTTTACTTTAGTATTGCTTCAAACTATGTAGAATATAGAAAATTAAATTATTTTTATAAATTGATCTGATAAACTTACTGAATTTTATTAAATTTAAGAGTTTACCCATTGATTTCTCTTGACTTTTTAGTCCATTTATTCTTGGTTTTTAGCTCCTAGAACTATTCTACTGCCATAGCTATATTCCCTTATGTTTTGGCTGTCATTTCATCTTATTTTTGCCCATAGATCTGATCCTATCTGTTTTCTCTCGTTCAGAAATTTAGAGCTTGCATGTGGCACTCTTGTTTTCCTGTGCTTATGTAGATTTTTTCAAAATCTTCTTTGTAATTTCATGAAGTGCATTTCTGCCAGGTGGCAACTTGAACTCAATCTTTGCTTGCTCTCAAATGCTGCTCCCCGACTTGATATTTTTCATGAGTAAAGTTTGCTTGCAAATCAGGTATATTTTGGAAAAGTATACATATAAAGTTTCTGAAAACTAAATCACATTTTAAATATACTAGGTAAATTTAACTTTTAATAACAGCTTGCAACCTGGGTAATCAGTTGTGAAGTACAAACTCAAAACTACCAAAAAACCAAAAACCTATGGCATCCATTCTGTGTTATTTTCATTAGGGCTTGGTATCAGGATAACTCTCAGCTCATTCATTGAGGTTGAAGTTTCATTTTTTATTTCTGCAAAATTTTATCTAATATGGAAATTATATCGTCCTTGTACGTTGTTAGATCTTTCCAGGATAATTAATTTGCCTTATTACCAATAATAGAAACAGATTTCAATCACTATTTTAAGTTTTTCAATGGGCACTGGTCTATCCCAATGTTTCGGCTCTTCTTGAGTTAATGTTAACTGAAAAAGTTATTTTATCTAAGTTTTCAAATTGCTTGTATAAGGCTTTTCATAGAATTATAATTTTTAATTGCTTCAGTTTCTGCAGTTATATTTTCATTGTTCATGTTTTCTAAATTTTCTATCAACTTGGATGTCTGTTCTATCAACCAAAAGATGTCTTTTAATAATTATTTTCAAAGCACCAGGTTCCTATTTCTTAACATCTTTTTTGGAAGTTTTCTCTCTTTAATTTCAACTTTCACATTTAACCATTTCTTTCTACTTTCCTTGAATAAATTTTGCTGTAATAACTTCCTGAGTTGAACACATTTATTTTCATAATAAGTATATTCCAGACTCCAAAACCTCTATAGTTTACCTTTGACCACTTCTCACAGGTTTTACACTTCCTTTGTCATTTATTTTAAAATTATTAGAGAACTGCTTTAATGGGACAAGGACTTGCTAGTAGTGATAGAGGATGGCATGTGTGTGTCCTTCTTTGCTAATATTTTTAATTTAATTGTTATAAGATTTTACATGGCTTCTGCTTTCTATTTAATTTTTTTTATTGATTGATATTTTGTTTAGAATCTTCAAACTTTTGACACTATCCCACGTATTTAAAAATAAATTGTGGGGAATTCCCTGGTGGTCCAGTGGATAGGAATGTGCATTTTCACTGCTGAGGGCGAGGGCCCGGGTTGGTGGATCCCTGGTCGGAGAACTAAAATCCTACAAGCCATGAGGCACAGCCAAAAAAAAAAATTTAAGTTTTTAAAAAATAAAAAATAAATAAATTGTGAGTTGGTTGCAAACATCTCTTAGAGTCAAATAATGACTAGGAGACAGAAAACAAACTTTGATTTACTTGCCTATGTATGAAAAATTAAGATGGCCTCATGGGAAATCAAACAGCCTGACCAATAAGAAATCAGAGGAAAGGCCTGAAAAGTATTTTCAATACGTTGATGCTGTTATTCTAGCCTCCATCCTCTTCAAATAGAAATGGGAAAGGTTGTGGTTTTTAATTTGCTTTTTTTAAAAAATTCATCTTTGGATGTGAAGACCCACAAATCTTATTTCTTACAATTTCTTCTAGGTCTGGTGGCACAGGAAGCACTAGAAAAGTAGACACTTTTGACATAGGAGACAGACCGTGCAAGTGTAGGAGATCATAGAGAATTTGTCAGGATCAAGTGATATTTCTTTGGAAAACCACCTGCAATATTTGATAGCACATAGTTAAGTTACAGCCTAATATTGCTCCAAAAATGGGATAGAAAAGGCACTACAATGGATGGTGATTTTTTTTTTTTTTTACCCACTAGTATATTGACAAGTATAAATTGAATAAAGGGGAAAGTACTTAAAGAATGTAAAGGAGTTATCCCTATTTCTTCAGGCCACACCATCTTAGAGGCAGAATGGTGTTCCAGTATTAGAAATAAGTGGCATTATTCTGGATTTCATTCCCCAACGTGTGAGAATTACCTTTCAGTGCTCAAATTCACCTCACACTTGCTTCTAAGTCTCTGTGGACCAGCACAGGTGGGCTTACAACCCCTTCTCTCAGCAACTGCTAAGTCCAGAGGCCTCAGCTGCTCTCAGTGGTGTATGAAGCAGCCTCACCTCCTCTCCAGGAAGGAGAAAGGCAATGGGGTCATGACAAAGACTGTGCCTCCCAGCTCCCTCAAGCCCCGAGCTCCTTCTAGTACCGATGTGACGTGGCTGAGGACCTCTGCCACCACTGTGGCCTTGGAGTCCTCACAGTACCTCACCTGGGTTATCTGGAGCTTCAGTTCACTCAAGCCAGAAGTGCCCCTGGGCCAAAGTGGAATTTGCTTCATCTGTGAGGCTGGCTGATGTCGTAAACAAGGAGAGGCGAGTAGGAGAAGTTTATGGGCAGTAGCAATTGTCTCTGAGTAAATTACAGCTGTGTATTCATTCTGGGACATTTACTACTTTCTCCTATAAATACAATTAATGTGCTGAATTTATTTTCAAAGCACAAAGCAGGGTTATAACTTATCTTCAAGTTTTTCAGTGGAGAAGCATATAAAACAACTTCAAAGGAAATTCTTTGGGACTGCCTTATTGAAGAATTGAACCAACATCTTCATTTTCCTTTTGGAGACCATGGCACACAAAAACAGAATTTCCTTTCAGGATGTGGCACGTTTTCAAAAGCAACAGACAGAAACTAGATGCTCAGTTACTGTTTTCTCTTAACTTTATCATTCCTGTCTTTCCCCAAAAATCTGAATTTGACTTAAACGTGGTACTTTAATTTTTTTTGAAGGAGCTTGTCATCATGAATAAAACATGCTTACGAGTAACCGTAAGCCATGGAAAGTTACCTCAATTCGTTTTCAATTATCTAAAAATACACAGTTAAAAGGAAACATTCACAGAAGTTTACCTGAAGCCTACAGGAATTTTCCAAGTTCTTCTAAAACTTTGGATAGCCATCAAGGGGCCTAACTTGCCCTGACTTTATATTCCATTGTCTTTAAAAAAAAAAAAAAGAAGAAGAAGAAAACAGGGATTTGTTTGATTGAAAAACTAAAAACACAGTGAAAGGAATTTCTTCCAGTCTCCCTTTCCCAACACACATTCTCTTTCCTTTGTCTTTCACACAATCTCACGGTTCATTCTACAGTGTTCCACCAAGAAGGGGGAAAATAGTGCAGGTGGGGAATGGGTCTATCAGACAGGAAATGGAGCATGCAGGCAGGCCACTGACCAAGTACTTAAGCATCCAGACGGACCACATGGCCGTAAATTACGGTCATTACCTTCTGAAAGTTCCCTAGATGGTGCAGGATTACCCATGCAATCACAATTACAAAGCAAGCTGTAGTAATCATTAAACAAACACTGCAACTTCTGCAGTCTTAAGTAAAATGCTTGTTTTCCTAACTGATGCTCGCGCACAACCTAGAATTACCTAGTGGGAGGCAATAGCTCACCTTCAGTCCCTGGGATTCAGAGAGAGAGTTAGGCTTTCCATAGGCGGTCATGATTTTCACCAGCAATGACGTTTGGCAAGCTTACGTTTCAAAGTGTTGGAATAAGCAAGTAATCAAGGTAGCTCTGAGGACCATCTAGGAGAAGTACTCAAGAAATTCAGTGAGAAATTCACAAATTCGAGCTACCATGGGATGAAGTGTTTTCCACCTGGCACACCCCTGACAGGTGCTGTTTTACTTTCTTGATTTTCATGGAGGAATGTCACATTTGGAAACTGACATTAATGGGTACTTATCATGTGGCAGGTGCGAAACTTTCTTCACCTATTATCTCCTTTTAATATTCACAGCTGACCTTCTATATAAAACAGCTTAATTGCCTCCATTTGATAGAGGGGCACAGTTAGGCTTAGCGTAGTGTGATGATTTACCATTTTTCATCACTGGTTAGTGTCAGAACCATGATTCAGCACCAGGATTATCTGTTTTGGAAGGCAACGCTATCTCTACTGCCCTGCACCAGTGACAGGAAAGCTGGGAGAGTTTTCTAAAGTAAAAAAAAAAAAAAAAATCTTGGGTGGCATTTTATTTAATG
Source organism: Delphinus delphis (assembly GCF_949987515.2). Classification (NCBI taxonomy): domain Eukaryota; kingdom Metazoa; phylum Chordata; class Mammalia; order Artiodactyla; family Delphinidae; genus Delphinus; species Delphinus delphis. The sequence continues at coordinate 120,813,720 of NC_082686.1, read as the reverse complement.
TTTCACTTTAAAGATGAGGCAGTTTACACAGATCCAATAAAATAAAATTACAACTGTTATCACAAACAAAAACCAATCAATCAGACTTCCCTGGTGGCACGGTGGTTAAGAATCTGCCTGCCAATGCAGGGGACACGGGTTCGAGCCCTGGTCCGGGAAGATCCCACATGCCACGGAGCAGCTAAGCCCGTGCGCCACATCTACTGAGCCTGAGCTCTAGAGCCTGTGAGCCACAACTACTGAAGCCTGTGCACCTAGAGCCTTGCTCTGCAACAAGAGAAGCCACCGCAATGAGAAGCCTGTGCACCACAATGAGGAGTAGCCCTGCTCACCGCAACGAGAGAAAGCCCGCGCGCAGCAAAGAAGACCAAACATAGCCAAAACTAAATAAAAAAATAAATTAAATAAATTAAAAAAAAACAACAATCAATCCAGGCTGTACCCAGAAGAACACAGGTGCAGATGTTTACCGTAGGCAAAAGGAAAACTTAAGTGTAAACACAACATTTATTTACACATCTTAATGAGTGCTGATTTGCAAAATATTCTGTTAGACGTGGGTGAAACGACGATGAATATGGCCTGGCCCCATATTCTGAGCTGAGCAGATGGTCAGGAAGTTAATTAAAATACAAAAGAACCAAGGCAGCGAGAAACTACAATGAGTGGTGTACTCAGGCTGTCAAGAAAGAGGAGCTCCTCCACTAACCTTGTCCGCCTTGTATACCCGTACTCCCCAAGAGATGCGCAAGCAGCCGTATACCCTGGTGAAAATGCCGCATTGTGAGAGGCGGTAACAACTCACCTCTAAGGTTCTGGGTGGACCTAAGCATTGTGAAAGAGGAGAAGGATGGAAAAGACCAGCTAACAGTGAAGTGCAACTTCGCAAACGTCACCTTACATGCCAGCCTGCAGTAAGACAACAATGCTCTTCAGAGTCAAATCTCTGTTTATTCCATTCCAGGCAAGCCCAGGCAGCAATACCAGATTCGTACGCTGGAGAAACCCAAGAAGCCATGTACTGCTAATCCCACTTGGAGTAATAACTTTGAATTGTCCTGAAACGTAAATGTTGCCACCTCCAGCCCCCTCCTCAGCCCTTGCTCCTTGATGATGTGACTCATGGATGCTTGGCGAGCTTCCCCCTTCACTAGCCACTGTACACCCTGCACTGCTGGACCTCCTGCAGTTCCCAGAGATTCACATTCTGCTCTATCTACCTGCATGCCCTCCTGCAGTCTTATTTTCCTACCTTAGTGCTCTAAAGTGCAGCTCAGACATTTCCAGCTTCAGTAAAACTTCTAATTCCTCTAAAACGGTATAGGTGCAACTGTGTGATTTCATTCATGATACTCTCCAAAACACATTTACAAACACTAAGGATTCAGCAGTGCACAAGGCAGGCAGCTCTGCCTTCACAGAGTTTATATTACAAATAAATAGGATCGTTTCGGATGTTGGTGGGTACCATGAGAAGGCATCAGGGAGAGTTAAGGATGCAGGAGGACGTGGTGGATGGTGAGGGGCAGTGGTGGCTTGCTTTACCAAGGGCTCCGCTCCGGGAAGCGATAATTGAGCTGAGCTGTGAACTACAGGAGACTTCCAAAAAGAGGCAGTGGAAGAATTCATTTTCAAGCAATAGCAAAAACAAGTTGGAGTGCCTTATCACAGCATTTCTCCAGTGGCATTCTCATTGCCTTCTGATGTCAGTCTGAATATTTTGAGGGTAAGGTCTATGTCTTCTTCATCTTTGCACCACCAACATATACTTTAGTACCTGGTAAATGGGCAGTCAATAAATGCTTGCTAAATGAAAGACAATAAAAATAGCCCGAGCCCAAAGAAAAACTTTACATGAGTGTCTTTATATCTGGAACATAACACTGTGATGGACAAACAATATCCTAATTCCACAAATGTAGTAGTGTAGGTGCCTTGGCAGGGCAGGGACTATAGTGGCTTTGGGTGTGCCCACTTAGACACATCCATCCTACATTTATCCAACTGCATCTATTGACATACAATGCGGCTTAGAAAACCTTCTGGAGGGAAAAAGGCTTCCACAAACAGCACTGATATTTGGACATACCAGCCAGGCTGATGAACAAGGACCGTGAGAGCACTGAAAGAAAACTTGCTCTAAGGGAGAAAAATCTGGCTTCCGGTCGCCAGCCAAGGCATGCATGTCCAGTGGAAGTGGTGGTTTCTGGCCATAACAACCTGTCCTCAGACAGCAACTCCAGAGCACTTGAGAGGAAAGGACCCATGAGCTGAAAGTAATGTCTTCATGAACCCTACACTTAGTGACCCTTAGGGACAAACACACCCCACTGTGGCAAGCCTAACAGCGTAGGATAGAGGGAGGAAGCTTTCCCTCTACATTTATGAAAGCTGACTGAACTTTGTAGTATTACGAAGGCTAAGAACAGCATTGGGCCACAGTAACACTCCAGTGGAGCCCAGAGTAGCTTAGTTCATGGGAAGCAAGCCCTAGTTCAGCCACAGTGACAACTCTGCCCTCGAGACATTGGCTGTGGGGATCTGGCCTCCTGGGGGCCACAGAAAGCAACAAGGTGATTATATTTGTCAAGAAACGTTTGAGTCTCCTAAAAAATCCTAGAAGTCCTTGAAGCCAAGAAACTGTCCAAATTATATTTTATAAGTATATATATACACACATATATATTTTATATCCACGTATGTAGAGATTTGTGGATAATGAAGATGATGTTTCATCGTGGTTCTGTAAAGGAAACTGATGGGAGGAAGATGAGTTTAACATAACCTAGTTATTCCTAGACTACAACACAGACTGGGTATTTCTTGTGCTCTAGCTTACTGTTGACTTGAAATTTAGAGAGTCTTGTAATTTAAATGATTAGTATTTCTTAAGCTAAGATTTCTCAGTAGATGAGTGTGTGGAAATATATCCAAAACACCTAGGAAGTTTTTCAAAATAAGTTTCCCTAGTTCTCCCTCTGTCTATAATACCTACCCCCATGATTCCAATATACCTCCCCTTCCTAACCAGCTGTGACGGGATATATGTCTGTTTTTGTAAAATCCCCCTAGATGATTCTAATTTTACACTCTTTACATGGCCAGCCATCTCCTGAATTGAGAACTGCCCTAATCAATCTATCAGTTGCCTCAGCCTAGTCTGTGACCAAAACTGTATAGTAAATCAGAGGTAGTACCATTAGTAAGTCCCTGAAAGACAGGTAAGTTGATCACAATATTTCTGGCTGCAAGTAATTTAAAAAAACTGAAAATACCTTAAAATCAAAGAGTATGTATTATGCACACAGAAATAAATCTGAAGATAGGGTGGCTCTAAGCCAACATTATCAAGAAGGAAGCCTCTACCTTCTTCATCTGTGCTCCCCATAGCACAACCACTCATCCTCTTGGGCTGGGCACCTCATGGTTTCAAGATAACTGTGACAGTTGTAGGTATCACAGGCAAACATAGTATCACCCAGAGGAAGAAAGGTTGTTTTTTTTTTTTTTAAGTACAGACCTATCAATAATCACTTTATTTTTCATTGCTTGTTTTTATTTTTGTTTTGTTTTGTTTTTATTGAGATACAGTTGATTTATAATATTATTTTAGTTTCAGGTGTACAACATAGTGACTAAAACTTTTTGTAGGTAATACTCTATTGAAAGTTATTATAAAATATACTGGCTATGGTCCCTGTGCTGTACAATATATCCTTTTTTTTAACTTTTTATTTTATATTGGAGAATAGTTGATTAACAATGCCGTGTTAATTTCAGGTGTACAACAAAGCGATTCAGTTATACATTTTTCTTGTAAACTTCTTTTTGAAAGATGTCAGGGAGAAAAACCTTTCAACAAGCCCTCAGCTACATTTGCCTTAATGGCTGGCTCACCCCAGAAATTGTATCAAAGCACAGCACCACTCACAGGATGGCCCCGTAACTGTCTCTCAGCAGATCCTGCCTGCTCATTAGAATCAGGAGACAGCCCACATCTAGACATCCTGATTTAATTAAAGTAGGGTGGGGCCTGAGTGCTAGAGGTGTCTAAGTTCCCCAGGTGATCCTAATGTGTAGTTAAGGCTGTATCAATCATGATTTACCCCCGGCCCTGACACTTATCGTGCCTCAAACACCTGCCCACCCAGAGGAAGTAACACAATAAAAGCAGGGTTGTATTCAGGAAGAGGAAGAGGAAAATAAATATTACATGGACCATAAAACCTACCACAAGGAATCTGGGTTGTTCCTTGAAAGAAGATCCATGAGAGGGGTGAGCAATTGATTTAATTCCAAAGAGTAAAAAAATCAAAAAGATTTTTTTGGAAAACATTTAAATTCAGGGTTTATTTACATTTCTGATAACTGATAAAGCAAACATTTAAAAATGTCTATAGTCTTCTCTGTGAAGCCTTCTTCCAAATAAAAATGTTCTAATCTTTCTCCCTCTAAAAATAAAGTCACTGTTCGAAATATTTAGTAATAGGTTTGACATCTGCTTCTGGCAACAGTAGGGGATGACCTTATGACCACTATCTTGGTGACCTCTAGGGGGAGCTCGGGTTTCCTCTTCAGTCTTCCTGCGAGGCTCAGGGCAGACAGGCTAAAAGGGATGTCACATCGGAGGGGTGAAGGGCATTGGAATTTCAGTACTCAAGGGGAGGGGATTAAGTTTGAGGCCTACGTGGAATCAGTTTTTCTCCCTTTTGGAAATCTCAGAACTTTTTCTTGAAAATTGTCTTTCCTTATAAAATTGGTGGAAAGAAGCCCAGTCTGGAAAATCTGTACCAATTTTCTGGAACAAAGGGATTTTCTGTTGCATTCCTTGGTGTGCTTTCTTTTCAATCTGCCTTGTCTTGCTATTAAGAGATGCTAGAGAGAGCTGAGATCTGTGTGAGGGCTTAAAAGGAAATGGGTTGAAGAGATTACCTCCAAGGCCACCCCAGTTTTACTTGTGACACTGAGGCCACCAGTAAACTAATAAAGTCCTTCTGGCTCCATATAATTGAGGTCAGTTTATTAGAGCTAAAGACTGACATTGCAGTTTGGAGCCAAATCCTCCTTTGACTGAACTATTTCTCACTCAGGAATTGCTTGTGGAATGAACCAAGTTTCAGCATTAGAGCAGGATCATGTTTGGAATCCTGGGTCCCAGCCCCTTACGAGTCTCTTCCATCTCAACACAACTCATGCTACCATGTAGGTTGGAGATGAAAGAAGAGAAGGAAAAGGAGAGCAATAAATATTCAGGTTGAATAGTGGCAGTGTTCACTGGCCTTGAAAACAGGGAGACATGATTTCATGCCCTGGATCTAATACTTATGTGTCCTCAGACAAGGTGCTTAGAATCTCCAACCTTTCATTTCCTCAGATATAGAACAGGGATAGTAACAGCAGACACATATAGTTAGGATGAGGGCTAATTTCAATCAGTCGTTCTCAAAAAGAGCACATGTAAGAATCATGAGGAGGAATATATACACAATGGAATATTACTCAGCCATAAAAAAGAATGAAACAATGTCATCTGCAGCAACATGGATGGACCTAGAGATTATCATATTAAATGAAGTAAGTCAGGCAGAGAAAGACAAATACCATATGATATCACTTATATATGGAATGTAAAACAATGATACGAATGAACTTATTTACAAAACTGAAAATAGAAAGCATACCTATAGTTACCAAAGGGGATGGGGGGGATTAACAGATACACACTACTATATATAAAATCGATAAATAAGAAGGACCTACTGTATAGCACAGGGAACTATATTTAATATCTTGTAATAAATTATAACGGAAAAGAGTCTGAAAAAGAATACATATATATATATAACTGAATCACTTTGCTGTATACCTGAAACTAACACAACATTGTAAATTAACTCTACTTCAATTTTAAAAATGGTTAAAAAAAAAAAGAATCACCTGGAGGAACTGTTGACCCATGGATCACTGGGCCACACCTCTAGAGTTTCTGATGCAAAAGACCTGTGATGGAGCCCAAGGATTTTCATCTCTATTAAGTTATCAGATGATGCGGGTGCTGCTGGTCTGGAAACCAGACTCTGAGAATCACTTAAGATAATGCAAGCAAGCTACTTAGCACAATTCTTGGGAAACAGTAAGCAAGGAGTAAATATGTTTTAGCTATTATTTTTAAGCTACATTTCGACTTACTCTTAATGCAAAAAAGTTATTATGTTTTAGAGTTTTTAAAATGAAGCATCTGCTATATAATTCCTAATGCTGGCAGAGAGTTTGTGCTGACCTTAGCCAGTTATCTTTCATAAATGTAATTATAGCTACATGTCAAGGCATGTAAGTGGTTTTTGGTGATAGACTATTCTCCTATGACATGTTTATTTGCCAGTATGAGTAAGTTGCTAAATCTATGTCTAGAAAATCCTACCTTGACTATTTATTCACTCTGAATCTTTCTGTATTGGGAAATGTGAACCTTCACTAAATTGTTAGCCAATGTTGGCAGTTTCTTACGCAATTGGGTTCTTCAGTACTTACCTCATGAGATGACCAGGTATTGTCTAAAGAATCCTGGGAAACAATAGTTCTGCACAAACTGGGCTAAAAGGAATCATATAATTTTGGCTGTTCAATCATAATTTATCCCTCTCTTCATCAGGGTTAAGTAAATTGCTCTTTCAGGTAAATCGTAAATTCTGAATGACACTCATACAAGCTTCAAACTACCTTCACATTTATTATTTTATATGATCCACACAGCCTCACAGAGGCAGTTTTCTCATCACTGTAACCATCCCACAGATGAGAAAATGAAGATCTGGACTGGTTGTAATTGTATAGTCTCATTTGCTAGATTTCTGGAAGCCAAGTTCTACACACAATGTATGCTCGAAATATGTTCAGAATTTTAAAAAATCAAACATAAGATTTGGGCTTAAAGACTTGCATTTTTCATTTGACAGTTTAGTAAAAACTGAAAAAGTGATACTTATCTACTATCAGAAATCAGAATATATGTAGAAAAAGAAAGAAAATAATTAAAACCACACCCAATCTAACCCACTCAAAAAGGACCACCATAGCATTTTGGTGCCTAATCCCCTAAACTTCCCTCCCTGTCACCATGTGCAAGTCAAACACTGATGCTTTTGAAGCAGCTGTTTGCATTTACCAATACATTATGATCATCTTTCCATGTTAATAAATTCAAAATTTTTATAGCATAGTGGTTCATTGTTTGAAAGCATTATATTTTGCTTAACCAACTGAGTGCTAGGTGATTTCCAACTTTTGCTTTTTCAAAGAACATTCCAGTGAATACTCTGGGAGCTCAATCTTTCCCACATCCTTAGTTATGTCCTCGGGAACAATTCCCAAAAGCGAAATTACTGTGTCAAAAAGCATGCACATTTTAAGTCTTTTGATACATATTGCCAAATTGACCTTGAGAAACGTTGTACTAAATAACTTGCCAGTCCTCAACTCATGAGCATGGCACTTCCCCCTTTTATTATTATTGCATATTATTTATTTATTTGGCTACTGGTCAGTTTTCCCTGGCCAAAGCCTCTTACGTTCTGTACCTCCACAAAAGAAGCCTTGAAGCACTCCATAAGAGCACGTAAAAATCTCTTCTCATGAACGAGATTGAGGATTTTGCAAAGAAAATTGGTAAAGCTCTTTCACTTCATTGTCTCAAAACTCCACCAATACCTTCAATTCCCCATTCCCACCTGTAACAGCCCGTCTTTACAATGAGCCACACATTAACCTAAATCTTTCACGTGTGCAAGAGGAGACGCTATTATCATCTCCTCTCTACAGAAGAGGAAATGGAAGCACATCTTTGCCCAAGATCATTTTGGAAGTAGGAGAACTGATATTTGAACCCAGGTAATCAATCTTTAAGCGAAAATAAAGGAAACTGGAGAGACAAACAGGAATAAGGCAGAAAATGGGGGGGAGCAAGAGATATTGTTCCAGAATGTCAAATGGACAACCCTGAGAGTGTCAAAGGAGATAATAAAATATGAGTATGCTTTGTACTTGTTATTATTCCCAATAAGATATAAGGAAATTAAATTAATGGGATGAGAAGCACTGCTCAACCGTTTCTGTAGCACCATCCATGATCCCTGTGAGGAAGAAAACCAGGCCTCCCGAAGCTCGAGACCTCTGCGTCAGGGTGCATCCCCTCTGAAGCCTCGGTCTGTAAACAGAGCTCTTCCATCTCTCTGCCTCCACAATTTATGGCTCAAAGTGGGCACACTAAATCATTAAAAGCTCTGATGGATAAAACCCATTTTCTTGACCCATCCTAGGTTTTCCAGATCAGGAAATAGAACAAAATAAGGCATGGTAATTTAAAAACAAAAACAAAAAAAAAAACCCCAAACCTCAGACAAGCTTTTATGTCTACATCACAAATCCTGGAGGAGATTGCACAAAATTGCTCATCAATTCTGGTGCAAAAAGGATACAGATTGTGCTAAGCTAAATGTTGCTAACCATTGGAAACCTGGACGCATTTCTGAATAGAAGCACTTCTTGAAAGCAAATAAATAAGTAAGGGTCCCATGCTGCTATTTTATTGAGTTGTGTACTGCTTAAGATTTGGGGTAAAACTAATGGCATTATTCATTAAAGCAATTTAGACCATTATCAGTCCTTTGCAAAAAGGGGTTTTTATCCAAAAACAGCAGATGCTGTATGTCTTTCCTTTGTCATGGTTTGATTCTTTTAGCCCTCACCTAGTCTCAACACATTTTTTTTTTCCCCTAAAGTACTGTTTGTCACTGTCCTCTTTTTTGTTGTTTTTTATCTTCACAGCTCTACCTTCTAAACTGGAAATTATTTTGTACCACTTTGGTTTTTTTTTGCGGTTCGCGGGCCTCTCACTGTTGTGGCCTCTCCCGTTGCGGAGCACAGGCTCCGGACACGCAGGCTCAGCGGCCATGGCTCACGGGCCTAGCCGCTCCGCGGCATGTGAGATCTTCCCGGACCGGGGCACGAACCCGTGTCCCCTGCATTGGCAGGGGGACTCTCAACCACTGCGCCACCAGGGAAGCCCTGTACCACTTCTTAATATCACAACCTCAATACGTTGTTAACTAGATTTGTGGACGTTTAGTTAGGTAAGAAGTAAAGTAAGGAACGGGGGTAAAAAAGACGTAAATGTATTTTTTTCCCCAAATTAAATATGCCTCAGTTGTCTTCAGATCCTCCTCTCTTCTCTTTAGGGTTAAATAAAGAAGGCAGCAAGAAGGTAAGTAGGAGGGCTTGACCAGAACAGAAGGTACTGGTCCTAATGCCTTCATTCTGATGCAAGAGAGGGGCAATATATGGAGGCCCTGCTCCCAGAGAACATGTTGCAAAAATGCACTGGTCCCTTTGAGGAGGAGAATGTGAGGTCTTCTTACCTCCTCGAGCTAGGTCTTTTACTTTTTCTTCGTGTTGCAACTTCATTCTTAATCCTTAGTCTGACTCTGAAACAGCTTCTTTTTTTTTTACTCATGGTTTAATTTTCCTAACATGTTTTCAAGAGCCAATAAATTTCTGAAGCAGACAGAAAATGCAAACCAGATGTCTGTTTAAGGCCATGGGCAGAGGCAACAGCATACAGTAGACTCAATTTTTTGCTGTAATTTCTTTTTTGGAAGTAGCTACAGATAAATAACCAACTCAAACAATAGCAACAGAAATGATGGAAGAGATGATAGAATAGTATATTCAAATGCAACATCCTTCATTTCTTCCTTTTAGTTGAAGAACTATTCCAGCTGGCTTTACTGTGAAATTTTCCTGCAAAGGAACAAATAAATAAAAGCTAAAACCTCAAAAATTTTACTAGAATAGTTGGAAAAATGCCTCAGGATAAAAAAATAACCAAATATTGGAAACATGCTAAAGTGCTGTGGTAAAATATTGTGTGCCCACTGTAAACTTTCCGAAGTACAGTAAGTCCCCTGTATACGGACCTTCAAGTTGCGAACTTTCAAAGATGCGAACGTGCATTTACACGTCCAATCACGTAAGTTAGTTCACGTGTCTGGTGTACATTGTCATGTGCGTGCATCCTCTACAAGTGGTTGTGCTTTTGTGTACTTTACTGTACAGTACTGTATGGAGTAGAGTAGTACAGTATCTTTATTTCAAGCCCAGGATGTCCGGAAGCAAGCATAAAAGTAGCGGTGATGTAGCCGGTACTCCTGAAGAACCGAAGAGATTTATGACGCAGGACATGGCAAAGGGATTTCCTTTATTTCAGGAGGCACTGTTAGTTTTTGAGGCACAGGACCCGAATGTAGAAAGGTACACGAAGGTTGCAGCAGCCGTTCACAATGCAATCCAGTGCTACCATGTCATCTATGGTGAGAAAAAAAGAGCTACTACCCAGACATCACTGGATTGTTTTTTCAAGAGGGTAGATAGAATTGAATCCAGTGAGGAATCAGAACCCATGTCATCTATGTCAGGTGTGGGTGAAATTGCATCTTGCCCTCTGTCTCCTATTGCTGACGATCCTTCAGCTCTACCATCTCCCACCTCCTCTCCCTCCTTCAGTCAGTAACTCTCCTTCCCTGTTCACTTGATGCCAGCCCCTGGATGCCAGCTGTTGTACTGTACTACTTTACTTTTCAAGGTACTGTACTGTAAGATTAAACATGTTTCCTTTATGTTTTGTGTTTGTTTTTTATGTATTATGTGTGTGAAAAGTATTATAAACCTATTACAGTACAGTACTATACAGCCGATTCTGTTAGTTGGGTACCTACGCTGACTTTGTTGGACTTACGGACAAATTGGACTTATGAATCTGCTCTCGGAACAGACTCCGTTTGTATATAGGGGACTTACTGTGACTACACTCTGTATAATACAAGCTTGTCAATTCACAGGATCATATTACTTGTTTGCTGTTCTCACTAGAATCCATAAAGAAAAATGAAACCAACTATGAGTACTAACTCTTCAGGAAGACATTTCCTTTCAAGAGTAATCCTGCAAAGATACCTCTGAAGTTCATGAACCAGGTTTGACTTGGCCCAGATTATCAGCTTCTTGAGTCTCTCTGAAAAGTCTAAGAGTTTAGGTATAAAATACAATAAGACTTCACTAACTCAGATTATTTGTAGGAAAGGCTAACATGTTCAAATGATAAGGTTTTCCTTGAAATTTAGTTTTGCTATTATGAGACTATACACATGAATAGTTACTGCCATATCAGAGTGCTGCCAGCTTTTCCAAGCTCCATCTTTAGTTATGCAATTATTTACTGGGTACAGTTTGGGTTCTCTCTTTCTCAGGTATTACTTTCTCCCAAAGAACAGAATCTGTGGTTTAGGCTGAGTAACGCAGAGAGTCATCACTTTATACATTAGAAGATTAAAAAATAAAAGAGTATAATGATACGGCCTCCAGCCAAAAGGCTTATTTATTCCTATTCACTGCTGTCCCTAGAATATTTCCAGTTGTACACTCTTGAATGCTAGTTTCCTGGAGAACATAATTTGGAGGAAGATGCTTATAAGAATCTTCTCTTAGATGGGAAAGATTTGCAGGGTATGCAGGTGAGGCCTCATCTCACCCACCTCATTATTACACTAATAGATTGGGAAGAGGGCTGTAAGTGAGGTAATTTTAGAATTCCAAAAGACTGTGATAACCTTGAGAAGCAGTCAAAAGCTGACACTGAATTTTCATAAGCAAGATTTATGTATGTCAAGCATGATCACAAACAAACTTCAAAACAAAAATAGAATTTCTTTTTAAGCTTGTTAAAGTAAGCAATATTATGTGTGCACAGCACATGGGCAAAAACGGAGACAATTTTCACGTCTATTTCTTGCAGCTAAAGAGACTGCGTGAAACCAATGATCTTTCAGAATGAATGCAAAATGAGACTAGTGAGGTTCTTCAAATCAGTTAGCACAACATGTGATCTAGAATGGAGGACAAGTTATTGCCAATGTGAAATATGTGTGATTACTTACAACCTAGAAGAGAGATCAACACACTAGCTCAGGTTACATCTGCCTTTCTGCAGTCATCACATTATGAGGATGTTTGATAACTGCATGTAGTATTCAACTGAAACAATTTCAAGCTGCCCAACCTAATCTGAGCTTCTCTGGTTGGTGAATCTTTCAACAGTGTTTCCCATCGAGGGCCTTTTAGTTAGTTTTACAAGAGGAGGCTTAAGACCCCAGGGAATGATAGCACCATAATATTCATCCCTGAGCACACATCAAATTTCCATTTATTGGGCTTCCCTGGTGGCGCAGTGGTTGAGAGTCCACCTGCCGTTGCAGGGGACATGGGTTCGTGCCCCGGTCCGGGAAGATCCCACATACCGCGGAGCGGCTGGGCCCGTGAGCCATGGCCGCTGAGCCTGCGCGTCTGGAGCCTGTGCTTCGCAACGGGAGAGGTCACAACAGTGAGAGGCCCGCGTACCGCAAATAAATAAATAAATAAATTTCCATTTATTTTCTACAAAACCATTTAAAGAAAAATTACATACATAAGAAAAGATGAGCTTCATCAAATTTTAAAAAATGTGTTCTTGAACTAAAACACACATAAAAAAGTACAATATGAATAAATATGCTCATGGAAGGAATAAAGGGAAACATGCCAATATATTGAGAGAAATCTTGCCCTTTCAAAAAGGACCAAGTCATGTATAAATGAATCAGACTTGACTGGCAGCAAGGGTATTTGTGTTCTGGGATAGCCAGAAACTAATTCTATTCTGGAACACTTTTATAGCTAAATAAAAGTTTTTCAACCCTGATTCCCATTATCTTTGCCCCATTTCTTTAACTTCATTTTTTCCCTTGTCATTGGCCAAAGTTCAATCACTTATTGCCTTGAGAAGAATTTGGAACGTGTAACTGAGGTCCCTATTTGGAAAATAAATTGCATGGGTAAAGGAGTCAAGAGAAAAGTAACAGAGAAAATTCTCACCATTTTGGCTTCAAGCTCTCGGAACTTCACGATTTATAACTTAGAAACCACAAACCTACATACGGAGGTATAATTGGTTCTGCTCTAAAACATTGTTTACCTTACCAAGCATGTCACCAAGAAAGATTATTGCCAAAGTGTTTAGCTCCAGAAAGTGGAAAAATTGTTTAAAAAGGAATGCATTTAACATAAAAAGTATACAGCTTCTCCCCCAGGAGATATATTTTTATGAAGAAATGGAAAGCAGTACATATATACAGCAAATCCTTATTTACTCAACATTAGCAGGTAATCTGCCATGTTTCTCATAATCAAAGCTTATCTGGCCATTTGAAAATATTACACACTTTTCTACTTTAAAAAAAAATTATTTTGTTTTGTTTTGTGTTTTTCAAGATCCTTGGCATTAATTGTTCTAAAATGATATAGTTAGAGACTCCTGAAGAATGTTATATATCCACAGAATGCAGTGTTGTTGTTGTAATGACTTTTGTCTGCTTCTAATAGCTTTTCATCACCATATTGGCCAAGTTGTCATCTCTCTCTAGCTATATGGAAAAGGGTCTAACAGACTCTGTAAGGATCTACTAGAACGAGTCTTCTTTTAATTGGATACTCTGATCTGCTGTAGTCTCAGAAACTAGATAAACAAGTTTGTTAAAAGTCAACTGAAACTAAGAATAAATAAATTCTAAGTGAGGATTTCTTTCTCGTTGGTCAAGACCATAACATATGGGCTACTCGGAAGCCTTTCCAAGTAGGCTTTTTAACTTTTCGACTATTTCCTGAGCAGTAGAATGTGGCATTTAAACAACTTTCATGTAAATGAGGCATTGCGTGGTGTGCCTGTTTGCCGGTTGTGGTGTTACTCAAAACAAATTTCATCATTCTAATAATTTTTAGTCTTAAACGAATTTAGCAGGAGATCTTTCCTATCCTGCTGCACATGTATTTCAGACTTCAATGACCTCTATCACCAAAGTAAATTAAGATAGAACATACATAACAGGGGTGAAGGCAATGTTCTCACATCTTTAGAATAAACCAGGGTAAATGTTTGGCTTCAGGTCATATTCTGGATTAATGGGTGGGCAAGTTGAGGGCACAAACACATTCACGCCACGTGCACACACTCATGCACAGACTGACCCTCAGACGCCTGGGTGACTTGTTATTCTGGCAACTAAATCCAGTTCTGTCTCCTAACCTGAGTTCGCTAAAGACTGATTCTCTACGTCTCCCACCCTACTATGATATGTTGTATGGATGGTACTTTGCTCTTGGATGTTATTAGGAGAAGCAAAAGATTCTCGGCACTAACACATCAGTGATGCTCTCAAAGCATTTTGGCAAAATGAAGAAAGCAAAACAGAGCGGTGTTTTTAAAAAAACAAATATCTATGGTTCCCTTGAAGAATATTCAAAAATCTCACTCTGACAATCTATTTGTTTTTACTCCACTCCTAAAAATGGCTTCTTTTTCACACTTCTGCCCCCCCTTCTTTTTTAAAAATTATTTTTATATTTTTTTAACCATCCTGCTCCTTTCTAGCGAATATCAAAAGTAATTTCAGGCAATGGGATGATTAGATGATTAGTAATCTCATGATTACTCTAGAGAAAAATGAAAAGCATCACACTGGCCATTATCATCATGTCAAAAAGGGAGAAAACACACTCAAATAACTGCTGAGATAAGCCATAATCTACATTGCTTAGACAGTTGCTGTCCAGAGATTCTCTCATCTACTTATCTTCAAATATATATGAAGAGCCTAGTTTCATTTTCATTTCTGCAGATTATATCTAGTCAGTACCCATCTCGGAGCACAGATTGAAGATATAATGCTGACCATTAGGCTGTGATGCGTCTTCATCTATTCCAAACTACTGCTAAGCGTCTCTGAAATGAGGGGGAGACATTATCCCTACTAGTGAGAGGATATATTGATGTTGAAGCTCCAAAATACTTGGGAACATTTAGAACTAACTCTGAGTTACTTATCTACATTTTAATATTATTGCAAATTTCAACCAGTCACGAGCCCTAAGATACTTAATACCTGCCTGTAGACACTGACACATGCTTGGTACTTTTCACTCCTCCCCACTCTCCCATTTCTACCCCTTCACTCACTAGCTAACTTGACTAAAACTTAGAAACTAAATTTGAGGCCTTCAATTTTAAACCTGAACTGAGAGAATAGCAACTTTCCCCAATGCTCCCTTTCATTTATAATACACTCATTAGTACAAAACACATAGACTCAAGAAAATGGCACAGAGATATTACACATTCTGCAGTAGAATGCAGAAATAATCCAAAAATGGATTGGCTTTGGGAAAAGTTTTAAAACAGGTGATTTGCTTTTGTAGCCTCTTCTTGTCACCCATTTCCTCATTAAATTTCTTTACATTTATCCACTCGTTCTTCACCAAACACTCTTAGAGAAACCCAGTGTTTCACCTAAAGTTTTTGTCTGATACTTCATTTATTTAGACCCAAAGATTATGTTCATCACCAACTGAAACTGCCTCTCCTCTTGCCTAGAACAGGCTCCTTCTTTACCTTCCCACTTCTTTTTCTTTTCTCTTTCCTCCCTTTCACTGTTTCTTTCCTCAGTATCTTCCTACTTCTTTCACTCTATCTAATCCCTTTATTTCTTTTACACCTTTGTGAACAACAGAGAATATCAGCACATAGTGGGAAAATAATAAACACTTGTGCAAAGAAGGCAGAAAGGGAGAGTGAGCGGGAGGCAAAGAATTAGCTCAGACTCAACCTGATTTCCAGCCCAGAATGCCTGAGTTTCCAGACCTTTCTTCCAATCTAGCTGCAGGACATGGAGAGTAGAAAAAAAAAATATATATTAGGAAATGAAAGTATTGAAGAAACAGATTATGAGATATTCTCGTTTTCTACTCTTTGTGTTTCCAAGAAAATAGAAGACAGAGGCCATGACTGTTTGACTGAGTTGATTTTGTCAGTAGAATTTTAGAGCTGAAAGGGACCAGCTCCCATCAACTGGGGGCTAATTAGCCCTTTTGGTTTCCATTTATGTGTGATCATCACGCATCATATTCTTCAATTCTTGGAGTTCAGATTCCTCTACTGTGACAGCATAGTTCCTTTTCCCATTTGGCAAAGAGCCGTCTTTTTCCATGAGGCTGAAACTAGCCACACTCCAGAACATGCTAAGGCCCTCTCTTCTGCGTTCTGCTCTCTGTAGCCAGAACCCCATCAGCATCCTGCAGTGAAGGCCTACCTGTGCCACCTTGGCCTGACAACGACTGAGTAGTTCCTTCAGCATCCAAGGCCTATGAGTATTATGTTCTCCTCCACCGCTTCCCTTCTCTCAAAGTTGTTTGGTATCAAGAAAGAAGCTACTAATACAGCTAGTCATCTTAACGTACCTCATCGAGTTGAGGAAATCACACAGTATGCGCCAGCACCTCAAAAACAGAAATTATCCAGCTTTGAGATAATATAGCTAATATATAATATAGCTTCAATTAAGGCATCCACTAATAGAGGCATTTCTTTCTGCTTAATCATCTTTTCTTTGCATTAGTAAATTATTTCTGGCAGGAAACCCAAGGTTGTTAAGCTGCTGCATTTCCTTACTTCATTTCTAAGTAGTTCCACCTGGACTGGATTTGTGAAGATTCATACAAAAAAAGCCAAAAATATCTTGTCTCTCAACAAAATATTTGGACTCTGGAATGAACTGAATCTCGGAACATAGCCTTACGGAAAGTGACAGCATGAGCTCAATATTTTTACGGGTGTATTCATTTTAAGCTCTTATAAGTCTAGTTACCAGAAACATCTTGGGAGCCAGTCCACTAGCCTTCCATGGTACCAGTGCAACTTAAAACTCATTCCACTGAATCTCATGTCAGTCTACTCCATCAGGATAAGATAAAAGGCAAAACTGTCTTATCACTCAACTCCAAAGAAGAAAATCATTTATTAGAGAGATGGTCTTGACTTATCTAAAAAATTACTGTAGGCTGTCATAATTTTTTCTCCCATAGCTAGTAATTCTGGGCATTTATTAGTGATGATGTTTTCATTGATTGCTAATGAAGAAGAGATTTAGTTTCTTAAATCTTCTACTTGTGCTGCATTATAAAATGTTGCTTGAGGGTTTGAAGTGTTTCTTAAATTCTAAAATTAGAAATCACTCTGATTTGAATGAAGAACAGCTCTGTTTAGTTCAACAGTAATTCTTTGTATTAAAACATACTTCCATTAGTGTAGTAATAGAAAATATAACATGAAATTAATCAAAACAGATCCCCAGCCTTAAAATAGAAAGGATATGCAGAAGAGGATGCTATTTACAACCACAATCTTCTATCTCTCTGAAGGACACAGAAATATTACAAGAGAAGAAAGGTTAAGATGGCTGACTGAAGCCATTCAAATTTCTCAGGATATATAGAGACTTAGCTAGATATTTATATAAATTCATCTTAAAATATATCCATAGCATCACTGCTAACTAAGAAATGTTGTCCATTGTGAATCAGAAATGTGGATGAATCTGTGAAAAATAGAAACCGAGATAAAACTAGTAGAACAAACTACAGATCACACCCATGCAGGCAGGGACTGCTGCAGAGGTGAGGGTGTTGCCAGGGTTATCCAGACATTTTCAGGAATTCACGAGAGGCCCCAGGGCAATTACTGGAAATAAGAAATTGTGTTAGAAGGAAATATGCTGCGTGGCTCCTCTCTCCTTCCACATTTGTGTTGAGCAACTGGCAGTAGAAGCACGTATCCATAAAGAGGAGTACTAAGGATAGGCATGCCCCACCTAGTCATGAACTACCTGAAGGCAAACTATGGGTAAAAGCCACACATTGCAACTCTCACACACCCACTCCCGTTGCATTCACTGTAGATGACCACTGGTTATCAGAATAGCCTCCAGCAACAGGGCAATAGAGATTCTCAAATACAAGATGAACACATGATTGAGACTCACTATGTGATTCAGGAAAGACCACACCATGAAAAATAAGCACAGATAACAAAAAAAATAAAAGAACCCCGTGGAGTTCCCTAGTGGCTTAGCGGTTAGGACTCTGGGCTTTCACTGCCATGGCCCAGGTTCATTCGCTGTTCAGGGAACTAAGATTCTGCAAGCTGTGCAGTAGGTCCCCAACCTCCTCCACCCCGGGCAAAAGAAGAACTCCACCAAAGAAAATAGAGGTGCTATAACAAACAGAAGAACTTTTAAAATAAGGACAATTGATATCTTCAGAGAGAGTTGAGAAGATCATTCATTCAAGAAAGAAAACAGGGCTTCCCTGGTGGTGCAGTGGTTGAGAGTCCGCCTGCCGATGCAGGGGACACGGGTTCGTGCCCCGGTCTGGGAAGATCCCACATGCCGCGGAGTGGCTGGGTCTGTGCGCCATGGCCACTGAGCCTGCGCGTCCGGAGCCTGTGCTCCGCAGCGGGAGAGGACACAACAGTGAGAGGCCTGCGTACCACAAAAAAAAAAAAAAGAAAGAAAGAAAGAAAACAACTAGAAAGCATAAATGTTTAAAATATGATTATCGAAAATATAATTAGCAAAAGGACTAATTAGCAGAATGGAACAAAAGTATGGAAGTGGAAAATTATTAAAGTGTAAGAGAAAGGTTCAGAGACATGAAGGATGCAATAAGAGATCAGAGAGGCTAGATGTAAGAAATAATCAAGAAGTTAAAAAAAATCCCAAAGTCCTAGAAAAATATGTCTTCAGTTTAAAATGGCCCAACCAAGCAGGACGTTTGGCAAACTGTTCCACTCTCCCAAAATATCATCCTGCAATTTCAGAACACAATAAAAACTGACCAGTCAGCTTTCACTAAGGAGAGACTTCACCTGTCTAGAAATCTATACTACTCTTAGAAATCAACAAATTGTGTAGATTAAAAAAAATAATAATAAGCGCTTCCCTGGTGGCGCAGTGGTTAAGAATCCACCTGCCAACGCAGGGGACACGGGTTCGAGCCCCGGTCCGGGAAGATCCCACATGCTGTGGAGCAGCTAAGCCCATGTGCCACAGCTACTGAGCCTGCACTCTAGAGCCCATGAGCCATAGCTACTGAGCCCATGAGCCACAACTACTGAGCCTGCGTGCCACAGCTACTGAAGCCCATGTGCCTAGAGACTGTGCTCTGTAATACGAGAAGCCACCCACCACGATGAGAAGCCTGCCCAACACAATGAAGAGTAGCCCCCGCTCGCTACAACTAGAGAAAGCCCGCGCACAGCAACGAAGACCCAACACAGCCAAAAATAAATAAATTTAAATAAATAAATTTAAAAAATAGTAAGTTGCAGAAGATTTAGATTAACAAAATAAGCTTGATTTAGTGGAGGTATATAGAAATCTCTCCTGAATATACTTAAAGGAAAATATATTCTAAGTTTAGAAAGAAATCAACAAAATTTTATTTACTTTCTGAAGTTTTCAATAATTGCTAATGGTTCAATACTATGCCCCTCAAGACCTTAAAATGCAGAAGTAAATGAAACATGATAAAGCTTAAAATATAATTAGCATAATCCTAGAGGATATGGAAACAACAGAAAAGAATCTTACTCATAATACAACACTTGAATAGCTCTTCTAGGGAGGAACACACACACACACACACACACACACACACACACACACGTGGATGCGCGTGTTATCTTTTCTAAAACATTCCTCAGGGAATACTTGTTCTCTTTGTCTTGATTCGGTTTCCTATACCAAAAGGGAATACTGGCACAAATAAAAATCCTACACAGAAACAAAATATTTATGATAAAGCAAGCCACTCATAAAACAGCCAGGTTCACTGGCAAAAGCAGGAATGGAATAGAGGATTATGCTACAACTGATAACATGGTACAATTTACGGCCATGAACTGCCTCAGCACAACTGCTCTGGACTTTTCCTCCACCGCAGAATGTGAAGTGGTTAGATCCTATCAAAATTCCAGTTGTGCAAGCTCCTATTGAGGCCCATGGATATTAAAGGAGAAATTCACAGGGTCAGTCTGGAAATCAACAAGCCCAGGGCTCCAGCATTTTATATTAGGCCCCCTTGATTGGGCCTCCTTCTCTAGACCTCCCTGGAAGAAATGGATTTGTAGCTCCATAAGGCTTCTGCATTGCAGGAGACAGACACCTTAAAATGCATGCACTACCAGAATGATCTAGCAGCAGGTGCATCGATTTGAAGTCAGTGTGAGGGGGGAGGAATGGGATTCACAATGGAGAGGCAGCTGGAAGGGGTAGCCTGCTTTCTAACGGCCCAAGTTCCTTGGCTCCTAGGGTTTTCACCAGCCAGCTCAGAAGAATCACAAGTTCAGCATTTCTCTCTAAATCCCAGTTTGCAAAACAACAGCCAAGCCTCATAGACTGGTCAGAGAGGTAGGTGTGGATGGTACGTGGGAAAGCCATACTTTGCATGTGGTGATGTCTTTTCTCACAAGCATACAGGGTCGTTGCAGACACGTGAGATTTAAACATTCTCAGTAAGTTAAAAATAAGAGATTACTGAAAGCATTTTTAGAATTCTGAAATGATTCTAATATAGTGAATTGAAGGAGATATATGTGATACTTTATATATCTATATATGCTTTTAAAACCTGTACTACAGGAATGGCAAACAAGGGCAATCCTGTTCACAAAGATGGTTGATTAAAAGCAATCCCAGGGCTTCCCTGGTGGCGCAGTGCTTGAGAGTCCGCCTGCCGATGCAGGGGACACGGGTTCGTGCCCCGGTCCGGGAGGATCCCACATGCCGCGGAACGGTTGGGCCCGTGAGCCATGGCCGCTGAGCCTGCGCGTCCGGAGCCTGTGCTCCACAACGGGAGAGGCCACAATGGTGAGAGGCCTGCGTACCGCAAAAAAAAAAAAAAAAAAAGCAATCCCAAATGTTGGGGGTACTCACTGGGGTCTCTTGAAGTGACAAGGTAAGTTTGGCCATAATAGAATGGACTCAGAAAAGCCCTGTTATTTTTGCAATTGTACTAGTAGCAGTTTTATGAAAAACTTGAGAATTCTCACTAATTATGAATATGCCTCAGTTTCTCTAACCATAAAACACATAACCAATTCTCAAGATCAATCTGAAATGAACTATTATAAAAAATGGGACAAATGTCAATAAATACTAACAATGAAGTATCATTAACTAAACTAAGATCCTTAGGTAAGATCACCAAAGAATAACTATAAAGCCCTCTGAGCACTGTTTACCAGGTAAGAGTGAAATCCATTTACATAATTGATATTTAATGGCGACTTCATTGGCTTAAATTATACCATGAAATTTTACTCTTTTTAATTAAGGTAACCATAAAAAAGAATACTAGTGATCAAATATAGAGACTGACGAAAAAGGGAGATTGAATAAAGTATAGAAGTATGAAAAGGTATACAGATCACAAAACCCACATTCACGTATTTCGATGAAAATAAAATCCATAAAGAAAATAAGAGAAATTTTTCAAAGGCGCAAAAGGAATGTAAGTAGAAGTGACAGAAATGATTGACAAAATAATCAAATACAAAATGGAAAAACAATAGAAGCCTATAAGTTGGTATATTAACACTCAGCTACAGCCAACGGCTAGAAGTCAGTATAAAGACAGTGATGTTGCCCTAAAAACTCTCACAAAAGGAAAGCATTTGTTATTAACCATTGTAAAACAGGATGCTGCCAGCACGAGAAGGGTCTCAGGATAGGATTCTAACATTGTCCTTTCTATGTTCATCTTCCTGTAATCATTTAGTTCCACTTTAAAAACTCGGTGATATATCATGACCATAAAAACAAGAGTCTGTTTTCCCAGCAAGAGAAATCAACATTTGTTCCATCTTGCAACTGGATTCCCTACTCAGGCCCATAATAGGGAGAGAAGAAACAGGGTGGTGTGACCGTTCCAGTAGCAGCATCTCTTTACTGCATTTTCTTTCACTCCTTCCTTCAATAAGAATTGAATTTTGTATAAGGAAGGTCACCTGTCACCTTGCCTTAGACAGTTACATGATTCCACTTACCCAACTTTCAACAGCCCTCCTCTACCCTCCCCCTCCCCCAGAGGATGCTGTGCTCTATGCCCCACCCCAGCATGTTTTACAAACACTCTTTATCCTGCAAACCATGTTCACCCATGTTAAGAAATACGACTCTCTTCTTGTTAGTCCTCAGCTGAGGCTCCAAGCTCAGGGCTGGCATGATAAAATTTTCTTTTTAAAAGATTGAGGTAGGAATGGAACAGAAGGCAATTATCACTGAAAGTTGTCATCCTTGTACTCTCCTGGGGGCGCACTGACATTCCCTTTACAGGGAGTTGCACTGATTCTGCCCACGTGTACGTAGGGATGGGGCATTCGAGAAACCGAGGAACTGGCCAGCTAACCGATAAGGGCTTTTGTTTATTTGGCAGAGTCAGAGGGATTTATTGTCTTTTGAAAGAAGAAATTATCCACAATCACATCTGGTAGCTTACTTTCACTATATGGATAAAGACTGGCAGTTAAGACAAGGTATGAGTAAATGTTATGGCGAAGAGAAAAAACAGAAAGAAGATTGTCGCACAATTTGCAATCTGTGGGACCAGCTTACACATTTCTTCCTGTTTTCACTTAAACCCATGGCTTATAGCAGTGAGGCAGAGTAACTTAAAGAGTAGAAAGGGATAATTAATAAAGGAAACCTTACCTAAAGCTTTTCTGGTTTATTTAGAAAGATCTAGTTTTCAGGGTGAACACCTGGGTGTCAAGGATTATGAAGAACATTCTCCCTGGTATCTGTAAATGTACTGCTCTAAACACTACACTGATCAACTTCAGTGTATTTTTCTTTCACTTAGGAGAGAGAATCCATTTGGAGCACCTCTTTTGAAACAACTCAAAAAACTTATTTTCTACTATGGCATGCAACATCACTACACATGATTAAAATAGTATTTAAATTCGGCAGGATTCACTTTTATATCTAGGTTTATGCATCCATAGTAAACCTGAAAAATATTAAGGAAACTCTCAATCAAGAATGTCCAGCAATGTTCAGGGATGCATAGGAGACCTAAGGAGAATAAAACAGGTACAGTAGGTGTTTTTGTGCTGTCTGCTCAGCCTATGATAAGCCCCTTCTTCTGAGAACTAATTACATCCACCAGGGAAGGACTTCAGTAGCCATGTGTAAAACATGTGACACTGCAACTCTGGCCACAGACGACTGGAACAAAATTAAGGCTTGATCCAAATTGGGCCAATCAGATTCTCTCTTCCCCAGGAATCTGTAGAGAAGGGATGTAAGCTGAGGACAAGAGGACCAGTCAGTCAGTCATCTTCTTCTTGCCATGTGCATGGACAAAGAGATAAACCAGGTCTTGGGAAAGACAAATGAAGGAGATGCAAAGAATGAAACAAATGAATGAAATAGAGAAAAACAGACAGTACTACTTGGACTCCTGAAAACTTTCCATCTTTTCTTGCTGACAATCCTGCTTCCTTCACTCCCCACAGGTGTTGTTCTGGATCTCACTCCCCATTAAACTTCCTGTGTGTAGTTCTTCATCTCAAAGTTTCTTTTTGATAATATGGAAACACAGACTTACAGTCTTCCAGGTATTATTTTACCCACTATTTACTACAAACCATATAGAGATCAACGTTGAGAAGCTCTTCAAATTGGACATTACTATTACATGGTCTATGTATTTCACATTGAAAAGTTATGTTTCAAAAGCACAATAATCTTGATACACTAGAATATTTTGAATCACTTTAGGTTGTTCAAAATTCAAAGGGAGGGTGTACTGCATTGAAATTTTAAAAATTAACAAGAAATTTACTACATCTGAACTTAACTCCCTTTATTAGCTTAACCACCTGTTGAAACACATATGAAACACAGCATCTGGTAAGGCTTTCCAAAAACTTATCATCTAACTGTGAGAATATTACCTCAGAGAATATGGAGTTTCTGGCTTTATCTGAATGATAAAACACGAATTAAAGAGCTTTGGGGAGGGGTGCTTCAAGATGGCAGAGGAGTAAGACGTGGAGATCATCTTCATCCCCACAGATACATCAGAAATACATCTACACGTGGAACAACTCCAACAGAACACCTACTGAATGCTGGCAGAAGACCTCAGACTTGCCAAAAGCCAAGCAACTACCCACATACCTGGGTAGGGCAAAAGAAAAAACAGAGACAAAAGAATAGGGACAGGACCTGCACCTCTGGGAGGGAGCTGCAAAGGAGGAAATGTGTCCACACACTAAGAAGCCCCTTCACTGGCGAGGATGGTGGGTGGGGGGGAGGAAAGCTTCAGAGCCACAGAGGAGAGCACAGCAACAGGGGTGCAGAGGGAAAAGCCGAGAGATTCCCACACAGAGGATTGGTGCTGACCAGCACTCACCAGCCTGAGAGGCTTGTCTGCTCACCCGCTGGGGTGGGTGGGGGCTGGGAGCTGAGGCTCGGCTTCGGAGGTCAGACACCAGGGAGAGGACTGGGGTTGGCTGCGTGAACACAACCTAAGGGGGCTGGTGCCCCACAGCTAGCTGGGAGGGAGTCCAGGAAAAAGTCTGGAACTGTCTAACAGTCAAGAGATCATTGTTTCAGGGTGCACAAAGAGAGGAGATTCAGAGAACCACCTAAACAAGCTTCAGAGACAGGCCCAAGCCGCGACTATCAGCGCAGACACCAGAGACAGGCATGAAATGCTAACGCTGCTGCTGCAGCCACCAAGAATCCTGTGTACAAGCACAGGTCACTATCCACACCTCCCCTCCTGGGAGCCTGTGCAGCCTGCAGTCCCATGATCCAAGGACAACTTCCCTGGGAGAACACACAGCATGCCCCAGGCTGTTGCAACATCATGCCAGCCTCTGCTGCCGTAAGCCCGCCCCGCATTCCATACCCCTCCCTCCCCCTGGCCTGAGTGAGCCAGAGCCCCCTAATCAGCCACTCCTTTAACGCTCTCCTGTCTGGGTGAAGAACAGATGCCAGAGGGTGACCTACATGCAGAGGTGAGGCCAAATCCAAAGCTGAACCCCAGGAGCTGTGCGAACAAAGAAGAGAAGGGGAAATTTTTCCCAGCAGCCTCAGGAGCAGTGGATTAAATACCCACAATCAACTTGATGTACCCTGCATCTGTGGAATACCTGAATAAACAACGAATCATCCAAAAATTGTGGCGGTAGACTTTGGGAACAAATGTAGACTTGGGGTTTGATGTATGCAACTGCCTTGTTTCTCATTTTTATGTTTATCTTAGTATAGTATTTAGTGCTTGATATCATTGGTGGATTTGTTTTTTGGTTTGGTTCTTTTTTTTATTACTTAAAAAATTTTTTTTATTTTAATAAATTTTTTATTTTAATTATTTTATTTATTTATTTATTATTTTTTCTTTTTTTCTCCCTCCTCTTCTGAGCTGTGTGGCTGACAGGGTCTTGGTGCTCCAGCATGGTGTCGGGCCTGAGACTCTGAGGTGGCAGAGCCGAGTTCAGGACATCGGACCACCAGAGACCTTCCAGCCCCATGGAATATCAATCGGTGAGAGCTCTCCCAGAGATCTCCATCTCAACGCTAAGACCCAGCTCCACTCAATGACCAGCAAGCTACAGTGCTGGACATTCCATGCCAAACAACTACCAAGGCAGGAATACAAACCCACTCATTAGCAGAAAGGCTGCCTAAAATCATACTAAGTTCACAAACACCCCAAAACACAGCACCAGATGCTGTCCTGCCCACCAGAAAGACAAAATCCAGCCCTACCCACCAGAACACAGGCACCAGTCCCCTCTACCAGGAAGCCTACACAAGCTCCTGAACCAACCTTACCCACTCGGGGCAGATACCAAAAACAACGGGAAATATGAACCTGCAGCCTGTGAAAAGGAGACCCCAAACACAATAAGATTAACAGAACGAGAAGACAGAGAAATATGCAGCAGATGAAGGAACAAGGTAAAAACCCACCAGACCAAACAAATAAAGAGGAAATAGGCAGCTTACTTGAAAAAGAATTCAGAATAATGATAGTAAAGATGATCCAAAATCTTGGAAATAGAATGAAGAAAATACAAAAAACGTTTAACAAGGACCTCGAAGAACTAAAGAGCAAACAAACAATAACAAACAACACAATAAATGAAATTAAAAATTCTCTAGAAGGAATCAATAGCAGAATAAATGAGGTTGAAGAACGGATAAGTGACCTGGAAGATAAAATAGTGGAAATAACTACTGCAGAACAGAATAAAGAAAAGAAGAATGAAAAGAACTGAGGACAGTCTTAGAGACCTCTGGGACAACATTAAACATACCAATGTTCAAATTATAGGGGTCCCAGAAGAAGAAGAGAAAAAGAAAGGGTCTGAGAAAATATTTGAAGAGATAATTCCCTAACATGGGAAAGGAAATAGTCAGTCAAGTCCAAGAAGCACAGAGAGTCCCATACAGGATAAATCCAAGGAGAAACACACCAAGACACCTATTACTCAAACTATCAAAAATTAAATACAAAGAAAAAATATTAAAAGCAGCAAGAGAAAAGCAAAAAATAACATGCAAAGGAATCCCCATAAGGTTAACAGCTGATCTTTCAGCAGAAACTCTACAAGCCAGAAGGGAGTGGCAGGACATATATAAAGCAATGAAAGGGAAAATCCTATAACCAAGGTCACTTTACCCGGCAAGGATCTCATTCAGATCCGATGGAGAAATAAAACCCTTACAGACAAGCAAAAGCTAAGAAAATTCAGCACCACCAAACCAGCTTTACAACAAATGCTAACAGAACTTCTCTAGGCAGGCAACACAATAAAATGTGTTTTTTTAAATTAATAACAAACCCAAAACGATTAAGAAAATGGTAATAGGAACATACATATCAATAATTACCTTAAATGTAAATGGAATAAAGGCTCCAAACAAAAGACATAGACTGGCTGAATGGACACAAAAACAAGACCTGTATATATGCTGTCTACAAGAGACCCACTTCAGACCTAGGGACACATACAGACTGAAAGTGAAGGGATGGAAAAAATATTCCATGCAAATGGAAATCAAAAGAAAGATGGAGTGGCAATGCTCACATCAGACAAAATAGACATTAAAATAAAGACTATTATAAGAGACAATGAAGGACACTACATAACGATCAAGGGGTCAATCCAAGAAAAAGATAACGATTGCAAATATTTATGTACCCAACATAGGAGCACCTCAAAACATAAGGCAAATGCTAACAGCCATAAAAGGGGAAATCAACAGTAACACAATCATAGTAGGGGACTTTAACACCCCACTTTCACCAATGGACAGCTCATCCAAAATGAAAATAAATACGGAAACACAAGCTTTAAATGACACATTAAATAAGATGGACTTAATTGATATTTATAGGACATTCCATCCAAAAACAACTGAATACACTTTCTTCTCAAGTGCTCATGGAACATTTTCCAGGATAGATCATATATTAAGAGAGAAATCAGGCCTTGGTAAGTTTAAGAAAATTGAAATCATATCAAGTATTTTTTCTGACCACAATGCTGAGACTAAATATCAATTACAGGAATAAAACTGTAAAAAGTACAAATACATGGAGGCTAAACAATATGCTACTAAATAACCAAGAGATTACTGAAGAAATCAAAGGGGAAATCAAAAAATACCTAGAAACAAATGACAATGAAAACACGACTACCCAAAACCTATGGGATGCAGCAAAAGCAGTTCTAAGAGGGAAATTTATAGCAATACAATCCTATCTCAAGAAACAAGAAACATCTCAAATAAACAACCTAACTTTACACCTAAAGCAATTAGAGAAAGAAGAACAAAAAGACCCCAAAGTTAGCTGAAGGAAAGAAATCATAAAGATCAGATCAGAAATAAATGAAAAAGAAATGAAGGAAACAAAAGCAAAGATTAATAAAATTAAAAGCAACAAAAAGAATAAAATATCTAGGAATAAACCTACCTAAGGAGACAAAAGACCTGTATGCAGAAAATTGTAAGACACTGATGAAAGAAATTAAAGATAATACAAACAGATGGAGAGATATACCATGTTCTTGGATTGGAAGAATAAACATTGTGAAAATGACTATACTATCCAAAGCAATCTACAGATTCAATGCAATCCCTATCAAACTACCAATGGCACTTTTCACAGAACTAGAACAAAAAATTTCACAATTTGTATGGAAACACAGAAGACCCCGAATAGCCAAAGCAATCTTGAGAAAGAAAAATGGAGCTGGAGGAATCAGGCTCCCTGACTTCAGACTATACTACAAAGCTACAGTAATCAAGACAGTATGGTACTGGCACAAAAACAGAAATATAGATCAATGGAACAGGACAGAAAGTCCAGAGATAAATCCCTGCACATATGGTCACCTTATCTTTGATAAAGGAGGCAAGAATATACAATGGAGAAAAGACAGCTTCTTCAATAAGTGGTGCTGTGAAAACTGGACAGCTATATGTAAAAGAATGTAATTAGAACACTTCCTAACACCATACACAAAAATAAGCTCAAAATGGATTAAAGACCTAAATGGAGGCCAGACACTATAAAACTTTTAGAGGAAAATATAGGCAAAACACTCTATGACATAAATCACAGCAAGACACTTTTTGACCCACCTCCTAGAGAAGTGGAAATAAAAACAAAAATAAACAAATGGGATCTAATGAAACTTAAAAGCTTTTGCACAGCAAAGGAAACCATAAACAAGGCAAAAAGACCACCCTCAGAATGGGAGAAAATATTTGTACATGAAGCAACTGACAAAGGATTAATCTACAAAATTTACAAGCAGCTCATGCAGCTCAATATCAAAAAAACAAACAACCCAATCCAAAAATGGGCAGAAGACCTAAATAGACATTTCTCCAAAGAAGATATACAGGTTGCCAACAAACACATGAAATGATGCTCAACATCACTAATCATTAGAGAAATGCAAATCAAATCTACAATGAGGTATCACCTCACACTGGTCAGAATGGCCATCATCAAAAAATCTGCAAACAATAAATGCTGGAGAGGGTGTGGAGAAAAGGGAACCCTCTTGCACTGTTGGTGGGAGTGTTAATTGATACAGCCACTATGGAGAACAGTATGGAGGTTCCTTAAAGAACTAAAAACTGAACTACCATACGACCCTGCAATCCAACTACTGGGCGTATACCCTGAGAAAACCACAATTCAAAAGAGTCATGTACCATAATGTTCATTGCAGCACTGTTTACAATAGCTAGGATGTGGAAGCAACCTAAGTGTCCATTGACAGATGAATGGCTAAAGAAGATATGGCACATATATACAATAGAAATTTACTCAGCCATAAAAAGAAATGAAATTGAGTTATTTGTAGTGAGGTGGATGGACGTAGAGTCTGTCGTACAGAGTGAAGTAAGTCAGAAAAAGAAAAACAAATATTGAATGCTAACATATATATGGAATCTAAAAAAAAAAAAAGGTTCTGATGAACACAGGGGCAGGACAGGAATAAAGATGTAGATGTACAGAATGGACTGGAGGACATGGGCAGGGGGATGTGTAAGGTGGGATGAAGTGAAGGAGTTGCATTGACATGTATACCAAATGTAAAATAGCTAGTGGGAAGCAGCCACATAGCACAGGGAGATCAGCCCTGTGCTTTGTGACCACCTAGAAGGGTGACCTCCCTATCCAGGAGGGTGGAAGGGAGATGCAAGAGGGAGGGGATACGGAATATATGTGTAAATATAACTGATTCACTTTGTTATAAGCAGAAACTAACAGAACATTGTAAAGCAATTATACTCCAATAAGGATGTTAAAAAAAAAAACAAAACAGCTTTGGATTTTTAAGAGTGTAGAAAATCTCATATTTTCTTTGTTCTTCTCTTGGCAATTATAGTCTTTCCTGAAATCTGAGAGCTTGGAGAATTAATGTATTTTCTATTGAAAACTTGAAAACATCCATTTATGTCTCAGTGATAGAAATATATTGTGGCAGAAAATTTTCCTCCACTATCGAACACATTTTGTACAAGCAAAGGGAAAAGTCTTTAGACTCTATCAAAAACTCATGCAGTTAACCAAAAGTAATACGTTCATATTTTATTACTAATCAGTTGTACTCTAATAAGACCCCAAATGGACTATGGTTATCAAAAATACTTTGTCGTTTTTGTTACTTCTTTCTCTTTGAGGGCTCAGAGAACCTTTAGCAGAATTAAAACATTTACAAAGCTTTTAAAACAGCTTTGCTTTCCTTTAGGGGCAAAATGTCATTTTTGTATGCAATTGTTTGATATCACTGATGTCTTTGATAAGTGACATCATGGTAGAAGCTAAGAATACCATCTAAATTATTATTTTCCCTCTAGCATTTCACTGGATATAGGAGTCTGATTAATATTTAATCACCGTAAATGTGAACATAATTCTATAGAAACTAATGCATTGTCCACTTTAAATACATCTGCCCCTTATTATAACAGATCAGTGGCCAACACATATGTTTCCTATAATAAGTGTGCAAAACAAAAGAATGCCCTAAGTCAGGAGAATATTAAGGAGAATTTAACACGGGATGTCATTTCAATTCCCTATATCTGAAATTGGTTAAAGAACTATACGTACTATACGAAGAAAAGTTGTAGCCATTTTATTATTTGGAAAGCATATTAACCAATTTAGCCTAATAATTGAAATGTTGATGCACTCTCAGCCTTTTAGCTAAAGCAGAGCAATTATGGGTAGTGAGAGCTTTATCACAGCGTTGCAGTTTCCTGGCCTTTAAGCCTGTATCTCTATGGGTTTCTGAATGAGGTGTCGTTTTAGTAGTTATGGGGCCCATTTAAACATCATTGCATCAATTGTGATCATTGCCTGCTAAGCTGCCCTTTTCCCTCTCCTTCCCAACCTGTAGAGGTTTTTTGTTGTTTTTTTTGCGGTACACGGGCCTCTCACTGCTGTGGCCCCTCCCGTTGCGGAGCACAGGCTCCGGACGCGCAGGCTCAGCGGCCATGGCTCACGGGCCCAGCCGCTCCGCAGCATATGGGATCTTCCCGGACCGGGGCACGAACCCGTGTCCCCTGCATCGGCAGGCGGACTCTCAACCACTGCGCCACCAGGGAAGCCCTGTAGAGGTTTTTTGGACTGCTTCTCTGGGTCTTTCCTTGGGTTGAGATAAACTCTACTCTTGGCAAGATTTGGATTTCTTGAGCACCATTCTCATTGCTATGTCCTTTTGCTATTTGGATTGTTTAACCCAGGGATAAATTTGTCAATCTTGCTTTATCTTGGATCATAACACTACCCTGACCGGTACTTGACAACAGACCAGAAGTTAATTACCATGATCAAAACAGAAGATATAGAGCCTCCACCTGTTTCTACACTGAGTAAATATTGGTCCTCGCAACAGGAACTGACCCATGTGTGATGAATTGTTTAACAAACGAGTGGTTTGTATATTGCAGATACAGTTGCCTGACTTGAGCCGTCTTGAATAAAGATCTGTCTCAAGAGCTCCGAAGTCTGAACCTCTTCCATAATGAGCCAATGAACCAATCTTTCATTTCATTTTATGCCATTTTAGATTTCCATAGGATTATAAAATAGCAGGTGTTCATTCTGCTTTTTCTCTCCCAAAGAACCATCCCTCCACATACACATACACATGCGCACAAGATGTATAAAGGCCAAAGAAAAGAAATTTTATTTTTGCCTGTAAATAGCTTTGATATATACGTTTTAAGAATTTTATTACAAATTCAACTTTTCCACCATTATATCTTTAAAAGAAATCCCTTGAAATTCAGTTGTCATTGATCCTTGGTTCCTTTCTTAGTGTCAGAAATTTTTAAATTCAATTTTAGATAGAGATTTTCTTCCTGCCTTTCAGTGACGTACCAAATTTGCAAACCTTTTTAGCAGTCTCACTGAATTCACCCACAGACATTTTGTGAGTGTTTGAACACTTACTTGTTACACGGATGCCCTCCGAGTGATACCGAAGAGTTCTCCCCACTGGGAGTGTAATGGTCCCTCCCTTGCACATCAAAAAAAAACAGTATGTTCAGCCTGTTGTCCCTTCTATTTTTCTATTACGTCACATTTACTTTTCTATCTCGGCTTCTTTAGCGAAAAATGAAATGAGTGGAGAAACTATTATTTCTCATCAACCTCTTTGGAAAAGCAGACATTTAAAACTGCATCACTGACTGGGAGTATTCCTTTACTTCTCCTGTCAGATTTACCATCTTTATACAACAGTTTTCTAAGCATGATATGAAGCCTCGGAGGCTTGTGCTCAGACTGAACATCTGCTCCTGGTTGAAAGAGCCTCTTATTCTCGACATTTCTACCATCACTCCTGGGCAGAGAATAAGTGAGCACAGCCTCCTGCATATCTGTGGGGTTAGGTTAGGTCTTCCTCTCGTCAATAAAGCATAATTCTGACAAAACCCATTTATTCTAAAGTTCACACTGTTTTTCAGCTTCACAATCACCTCCCACCCTTTTTCATGTACTTTAAGAAAAAAAAGTTTATTGTACAAATGTTTGGGAAACACAGATAAGTATAAAAATAAAAACACCAATAGCTCCCAACCAGAAGATGACCACTGTGGTTCACAACCTCAGGTTTATCCTTCCAGAAATAAAATATAAGTGAATAAAATAAAAATAAAAATGTTTATTTTAAAAATTGATATCACACTATACCACAGTTTTGAAAAATGTTTTTTGTTCATTTAATACATTTCTATGTTTGTCTATGAGATTTTAGTGTCCATGTCATATTTCATTGTACAGATGTCCATTAATTCCTTTAAACATTCCTTTGCTTTTGGACATTTAGATTTTCTTAAATAATTTGCTGTTATAGACAGAGAAGAGGTAATGTTGCAGTTTGGAAGTTCCTGTTACATATACCTTTATAACTTTAAAGTATAAAGGATAAAACTAGGCTTTATAACAGTGAAGATGATTTTTGCCAAATTGATTTGTGATTAATGGCATTTTTTGTTCTTCTTGCTTGTATACTCAATATTGCACACATGAATCTTTGGAGAAAGTGGAAGTTAAAAGAGAAGGAAGGAAGAAAGAGAAAAGAGAAGAAAGGGTCATCACTGAGTGCTTCCTCTGTACCACATTCTGCTAAAAGCTTTCAACACTTGAAGTCATTTAACCTTTCCTGTAAGCCCTGACTTGCCACCTTCTGTTGTATAATTATTAGCCCATTTTAAAGGTGATCAATTTGAGGATAGAGAGGTTATGAAGACCACAGATTATACACAGCTTGAGTACTTTAATACCAGAAAGCTGTGTAACCTTGCAACATTTGCTTAAGTTCTCAGAGACTTGATTGTCTCATTTATAAAATGAATGAGATGTTCAGATCTCTTCAAGTTCGAAGAGTTTATGATCCTAGGTTTAATAAAAAGAATGCTGCCATACCTTGGAGGTATCTTCACACTCCAATATGAGGATACTACACAACTTAAGTAAGACTTACCAAAGAGGGACCAAAAACGTGTTCTGTATCATTAGCCAACACCCACCCTGAGGGTTTAACAAGATGATGGTTGAAGAAGACAAAAGCGTCTCATTGAAGAAAGTCGCCGATGTGCTGTGGCAGTGTACCTCACATACCCCCTCCCCTCCAGCCGTGCCCCCTGCTATTGGGGAGGGCAGGGAAAAGAAGTCCTTTCCTTTGACCTTCAGTTACGTGCAAGGAGCTTCCTGGGGATGATGCAGAGGAGCCCTTTGGAAATTAAGATCTACAGTAAAATGGTGTCTCATTTTTGACAAGGTCCTAGCTGAAACATTTTGCAGCAATGATGAAAACGTAGGATTTGGGAAATGCCTGCAGTACCGCTGATGGCAGATCAAACATGTGTGTGTGTGTTTCCCAAAGTCCCAACGTGAAGCCTACTTGTAGAGTCAGGCCACTCGAGGTGGCTATTCTCTTGCTCTCTGTAGATCCCCTGAGAGACCAGTGCCTGCTTCACCTACACCCTACACACATGACTGACCTTCTGACATACTTACTCCAGGCCCCAGCAGGTGATTTTTCTTACCAAAGGGGTGGTGAGGGGTGTACCCCTCTGCCTCTTCCTCTGGTAACTGATGAGCCCACCTGATATCAATTCCCCCTATAACTGGTAACCTCCTCCTCCCCCAAGGGATCAAAGACGGCCACCATGTCCTGCCCACTGTCTGTCCCACAATGGGGTGTCGCTCCAGGACTTTGCTTCAGATGTGTTAAGATCCTCTTATCCACTAAACCATTAATGTCTCTTTTGCTGACTCCGGGCTCTTTCTTCAGTCTTGAAGCTGGGCAAGTACAGAGCTTGCGGGCCTGCGGGGTGCAGCCCAGCACTACTATAGAGCAGTCTACCTGGGCATTGCCAGGGTAAGGCTATGTCAGCAGAAAGAGGCCAGAGTCGGGGTGGGAGTGGGAGGACATTATAAGCAACCATTTGCAGGGGTGGCTCTTACCACATCAAGGGATTCATCTGGGTACTCAGGCAAGACGATCACAGATGTCCGCACGAGATAAAATTTCAGCTTTAAATACCTGCCAAGGCCAAGAGAAACCAAGGTCAGATTTCCTTAGTCAACCTTGCCCCTTACCTCTCCTCCTACCTGCTTTCCTTCTCGGAGGGTCAGGGCAGCCTACAGAGTGGGGGAGGGGTAGACACTTAAGAACATAGAGAAGAAGCTGACCACGTGCTCACCACCCGGTAGGCTTCTGCAGCCACAGCCAAGCCAAGCTGGAAAAACAGAAAGAGGTTTGGAGTTTGGATCTCGTATTGGACTGAACATGTTAATTACCGAAATGAAGTGATCTTAATATGCAAAAACGACGGAAGATAGTCCATTATCTGAGAGTGACAAGATAAGTCAACGAATCTACTCAACTTTTTATCCAAAGAGTTGGGGGGAAAACTGGTGCCCTGAGCTGGATAAAAGAGGCAGATGGAGGGGAAAAAAAGTTGCTTTCCTGTGGTACCCTAGGGAGTCCCACCTCTTTCCACAAATAGGTTGATTTAGAAGGTATCAAAGGGTGCAAAGCCCTCCTCAGCTTGAGCATAAATATACCTACTGCTAGTTTCAAACAGGTCTGGACACGCCTGGGGAACTGGTGGAGCAGGCCTGCTGGCATCTCTTTATTAGGACACTCTCGGGAAGACAAAATATCTTGAAATGGAAAAATAGGCTTGACTCAGTGACAAAGCTCTATGCCTCAGGGTGAAGAGGTGATTCTGATATGGCATTTGTCAAAGGGATTCTTTTGCTGCCCTCTCTAGACTCCTGTAGTATATAAGAAGAGAATGAAAGAGAAGGCTGTATCAAAATGAAAGATGTGTCTCCAAAGATTCCTTTCCTTCCTGTCCTCGCCATGGTTCACTGTGACTGGAGTATATACTTCTTGGCCACGTGACTTGTTTGGGCCAATAGGATATGGATGAAAGTTACAGTGTTTTCTGAGGCCTTATAAGGCATCATTTATTTCCATTCAGTACTCGAGCTTCTGCCGTTTCCATAAGAACCTATGTCTGAACGCAACCTGCAGCCTAAGCCCAGGCAATGCTACTCGAGCCCAGCAGAGCCATAGCCATCCCATGAATCCAAAAGTAAAAATTCAAGGCTGATTTTTGTAAGCCACACATATTCTGGTGTTATTTGTTGGGCAGCATTGTCACAGTGAGAAACAAAACCGACTGATACGGGCAATTTCTGTTAAAATGCGGTTGGACACCGGGGCATATAAAACACTGCAGTTCGAAGGATGTATTCACCCCTTATTTTGCTACTGAACACTCAGAGATGTAGCACCTTTAGTGATTCAGGGCAACAGAAGTGACAGGAGGATCTGGGAGAGACCACAGTGCCTGTTGCCTGGAAACGGGTGGCAACGGCCATGCTCGCACAGGTACTGAGTGGCGATAGTAGTCGGAATTTCCGTATGGAGATCTTAATAGGCCCACAGGAGGTGGGAGAGGGGAGGACAACTTCACAGATCCACACTGTGGCTGACCGTACTTGTGTAGGACCAGGTGTGATCACATCCTGTGATCTCCCCAAAAGACATGTGGTCCTGTAATACCAGTCAGAGCCAGAAACAAAGAAATCCAGGTTCCATCATTGCAGTGGACTTTCATTGAAAAAATCAAATCCTCGAACAAAGGCAAAAACGTGTCCCAAAGAGTGGTGGGAAAACTGGTACTTTTGATGATAGGATAGAGATTCAAAATTTCAACAAGGTGAAAACATGAGATGAAATCAACAAAATGAAGTGTATGAGGATAAATGTAAAACTTTGCATCGTGATTCAGGAAATCTGATGTCCAGATTCAGGCAAAGGGACGGAGATTAAGAGGAAATGATAGGACATGTTATATGATAAGCCCATTTGATTTACAGTAAAGCTAATGCAATCTTATATTGCATTAATAAAAGTGTAATGTCCAGATGAAAGATGGGATAGTTTCTCTGGACTCGGCACTGAATATAGTGTATGGGCTCAGTTACATTAAATTCTGTCAGCATTTATCCGTCTGCTTTGTGGGTATCATTCAACTGGATATGGCATTTTGGGAGTGTACAGTGATGCAAAGGAATGGCTCCAAAGCACTAGAGTGAGGAACGTGAGGGTTCTGGAAGCTGCAACATAAAAGACATTCCTGAAAAAAAAAAGAGGTGTTTAACCTGAAAAGAGATGACTTCAGGGAGTTAATGAGAGTTATTTTCAAATGTCTGAAATGCTATTCTTCGAAAGAATGAATAAGCTTATTTTATGCAACTCCATAGAACAAAGCCAAGGCCAGTGAGTGGATGGTACGGAGTCACATTTTGATGCGATGTAAAGGGAACATTTATAATTAGGACTATTGAAAAAATAAAACTGGCTCTCTTGCAAAGGAACGAAGCTTACATTCCTAGAGGTATATAAGCAGAGGTGTAAAGTGACCATGTGGCAAAGGGATTTCAGTTTGGGGTTCTATTTCTCTCTCTCTCCAAAACGCTATCAATCTGTGAAGGCTTCTGATAATTTACCACTTACTCAGCAGTAAAACAATCTTCATAGGATCCCTCTGCTTTATCATCCAGAGGGGCATATGTGAGAAGCAATCCATCTAAGAATTTCCCCACATTTACAAGAGCTTACTTGCCCACATGATATTTTCTTACACGCCTTTTGGAAAAGTGAGCTCAGAGACGGCTGAGGTCATGTTTGAGTACATATGTATATGAGCTTTGCCCTTGCTCACACATTTGTGATACTGTGTAGATGGTTGGGTCTGTCGATAAATAGAGACAGATGGAAAGAGAGGAGCAACAAAAGAGAGAGCAACAGAGAAAGAAAGGAGACAGACAGACAGACAGACAGACAGAGAGAATGTAGCCAAGAGGGTAGAAATTGCTGTTTAAAACTGCACATAACTAGAGTCCCCATCCTCTAGGAGAATGAGATCGTTTTCTCCCTTTGGGACACTGTGTGTTCAGAAAAACTCCTTCCTACATATAAAAAGTGAAGCACTCCGGCACAGTCCATCAGCCAGATAAGTTAAACAAAAGTTACTGAATTGTTTAGCAGAGTTTATGTAAGAAGAAGTTTAAGCTTCAAGGGCAGCTTGAAGCTTAACATCATCATACATGAGGAAGGGTCTAAGGAGGAAGAGGGAGAAGAAAATGCCCAACAGGATGACTGGATGCAGTGGTTCTCCCTCATGGGTGAAGCCAGGGAGATGAGCAGAGAACAGGGATTTCCAAGAGGCAGCTGGGGCATTAATGAACTAATTATTCTTGAGTTACTCCCCAACCACCAGCATAAGTTGGCTGCACACGCAGTCTCGTGAGGATGGACCTTTGA
Source organism: Delphinus delphis (assembly GCF_949987515.2). Taxonomy (NCBI): domain Eukaryota; kingdom Metazoa; phylum Chordata; class Mammalia; order Artiodactyla; family Delphinidae; genus Delphinus; species Delphinus delphis. Next base: position 120,775,841 of record NC_082686.1, on the reverse strand, counting down.
AAGGTGAAACAATCTGGGAGGTGTCCAGTGTGGGTCAATGCTAGGCATGAAGGTAACAGAATGCCCGAGAGTTGAAAGTCTGGCAGACACTAAAAGTAGAGCAAGAGGAGACAATGATAAATTTAAATCTTACAAAGAACCCTGAAATATTAAGATGGAAACAGAATTTCTTACAGGGTTTCCTAGTCTTGTGATGGAAGTTGGAGCAGTTTTACTTAAATCCTGATGGTCAAGGTCATCCCTGGAGACTATCTGCAAATGAGCTGACAAGTCTGGCAGGCTTTCCTAAACTCAATGTATGAATGAATAATAAAGAAACAAAATAATCAGCATCCACTTTGAAACCATTTGTAGGCTTAAATTTACTATTAATGCATTGTTAATAAACAACAAGTAAATGAAGAAAACCCAATAAATGCCATTCATACTTTTGAGGACTTGGTTTGTTAAGAAAATTATTAAAAAATAAATGAAAATTGGTGCAGCCACTAGGGAAAACAGTATAGAGTTTCCCTCCAAAATTAAAAATAGAACTACCATATGACCCAGCAATTCCACTTTTGGGTTTATCTGGAAAAAATGAAAACACTAACTCAAAAAGATTCATGCACCCCCATGTTACTGCAGCATTATTTACTGTAGCCGAGATACGAAAGTAACCCGTGTCCACTGATGGATGAATGGATAAAGAAACTGTTTGTTTCTATACTATACGTGTATAGATACACACACAACGTAATATTATTCAACCATAAAAATGAAGGAAATCGGGCTTCCCTGGTGGCGCAGTGGTTGAGAGTCCGCCTGCCGATGCAGGGGACACGGGTTCGTGACCCGGTCCGGGAAGATCCCACATGCCGCGGAGTGGCTGGGCCCGTGAGCCATGGCCGCTGAGCCTGCGCGTCCGGAGCCTGTGCTCCGCAACGGGAGAGGCCACAACAGTGAGAGGCCCGCGTAACGCAAAAAAAAAAAAAAAAAAAAAAAAAAAAAATGAAGGAAATCTTGCCATTTGTGACAACATGGATGGACTTGGAGGGGATTATGTTTAGTGAAATAAGTCAGAGAAAGACAAATGCTGTATGCTCTCACTTATATGTGGAATCTAAACAAAAACAAAAAAACAAACTCATAGATACAGAGAAGAGATTGATGGTTGCCAGAGGTGGGGTGGGGGAGTGGGAGATGGACAAAATAGGTGAACAGGGTCAAAAGGTACAAACCTCCAGTTGTAAACTAAATGTCATGGGAATGTAATGTACAGCATGGTGACTACAGTTAATAATACTGTATTGTATATTTGAAAGTTGCTAACAGAATAGATCTTAAAAGTTCTTATCATAAGGAAAATAGATTTGTAACTATGTGAGGTGATGAATGTTAACTAGACTTATTGTGGTGATCATGGAGCAACATACACCAATATGGAGTCATTGTGTTATACCCCAAAACTAATATAATGTTACATGTCAATTATATCTCAATTAAAAAATTTTTAAATAAATAAACACATAATTGGATTCTTTTATGGATAACTATATTTTTCCCCATTACTGATAGTCTGTACAAATATTCAAAGTTATTTTGATTGTTCCTGATTATTTTCTGGTAATGAACAGTAATATATGAGAAAGTTTTGTATGTATTGTGTCAGGATCCCGTATTAATTTTTATAAAACAAACATAATAGTTTACAAAAGAAGCACTTCTCTTTGTAGACTATGATTTGGCTTTTCAAAGAGCAATAACATCTATTGTTTTATAAGTTATCTTTCTACTCAGTTTATTTTATTAATGGTTGATTCATTTATAGCAACCACCAAAATCCTGAAAGGTTCTCTTGATGTCTTAGAACCAAAGGTATCCTCTGGAATTTCTCACAAGGTCAAAATAAAAATTAAATCATCAGGCTTCCCTGGTGGCACAGTGGTTGAGAGTCCGCCTGCCGATGCAGGGGACACGGGTTCGTGCCCCGGTCCGGGAAGATCCCACATGCCGCAGAGTGGCTGGGCCCGTGAGCCATGGCCACTGAGCCTGCGCGTCCGGAGCCTGTGCTCTGCAGCGGGAGAGGCCACAACAGTGAGAGGCCCGCGTACCGCAAAAAAAAAAAAAAAAAAAAAAAAAATTAAATCATCTACATATAGTCTGGAGAGAAAATTAAGGCCAAACATTTTGACACAAAAGGAAACAGGTAATCACTGATGGCTCAGCTTAATAGATAAAGAAGTGACCTGTGTTAGAGGGCTCCACTAGGGCTTAATCTAGACGGAAAAAAGGGAAAGAGACATAATAGACGAGAGACGCGTGACTCTAGAAACTGATTCCTTAAAACAGGAACTTAGTCCAATTCCAACTGAATATCCTGTTTTACGTCTTCCTCGGCAATACATCTGAAAATATTTCACAAAACACAACATGCTCTCCCGTAAAGCCCATTTATCATAGGAGGAGCTGAGGACACGAGAGTTTTATTCTTAAGATCATCCAAGGAAGAAGTGGCCTGAGAAGCTGATATTCAATATTCTGCAAATGGGTGAACAGAACTCCTAAAAATGCAACATGGACTTTGGAACGTCACAGTGGTGTTTTCTCTCCCTCCCTCTCTCTCTCCCTCCCTCCCTCTCTCCCTAACTCTCTCCCTCCCTTCCTTCCTTCCTGCCTTCCTTCCTCTACGAATATAATGGATATTTGAGAAAGATTCAAACAATAAAGAAGTATATATTGAAAAAAGGAGACTTTCTCCCTCTGCCCACCTCATCTCACCCCCAGAGGTAATCACATGGTATTTAGAGTCTACCTAGAATCCTTCCATATCATCTCAGCTCAGGCCGCTGTAACAAAATACCCCAGACTGGAAGGCTTAAACAACAGATATTTATTTGTCTCAGTTCTGAAGGCTGGGAAGTCTGAGATCAGGGTGCCAGCATGGCTGGTTTCTGGTGAGTACCGTCTTCCTGGCTTGCAGATGGCCAATTTCTCACTGTTTCCTCCACAATAGAGGGTGAGGGGGCAGAGGTTCTGGTCTGTTTTTATAAAGACACTAATGCCATCGTGACCACCCTCATGATCTCACCTAAATCCAATTACCTCCCAAAGACCCTTCAAATACCATCACACTGGAGACTGGGGTTTCAAAATATGAATTTTGGAAGGGTTCAAACACTTGGTCCACTGTACATATCTTCTATACATTTACACATTTAAATAAATAAATATTGGTTTTTACAAAGAAGTAGGAATATGCTGTATGTATTCTTCTAAAGTTTTTTTTTTTAACTTAAAAATAGACCATGGATATCTTTCCATGTCAGTCCTTGTGGATCAATCTCACTTTTTAAAATAGCATATGATATTCCATAGTATGGCATTTCCAAAATTTATTTAACCATTTTTCTATTGATTGACATTTAGGTTGCTCTCAATTATTCTCCATTAAAAATAATCTTGTGGTTAGCATATATAGCCGTATGAGTATGTGATAATATTTCTAAAGGACAGATAGAGTCTTAGAAGAAGAATGAGGTAGGGCTGGGTAGTCATAGGACACATGCATTTAGGACATTGAGGGACACTGCCAAATGGTCCTGCAGAGGGCTCTCCCACTCCCATTTTTTCATTCTCACCACCAGCCCTTCTACTCCCATCCTGGTATTGACAATCTTACATTTCAAACATCTATCCTATTACCTGACACATTGTAAATGCTCAAGAACTAGTATTTTTATAATGAAAAAATGACATAGACTAGGTATATATCCAGAAAAGATGAAAACCCTAATTTGAAAAGATACATGCACCCCAGTGTTCATAAGTGGCACTATTTACAATAGCCAAGACATGGAAGCAACCTAAGTGTCCATCAGCAGATGAAGGAATAAAGAAGATGTGGCATATATATATATACACAATGGAATACTACTGAGCCATAAAAAAGGATGAAATCATGCCATTTGCAGCAACATGGATAGATCTAGAGATTATCATACTAAGTGAAGTAAGCCAGACAAAGAGGAATATATGATATCATATATGTGGAATCTAAAATAATGATACAAATGAACTAACCTATTTACAAAACAGAAACAGACTCACAGACATAGAAAACAAACTTACGTTACAGAATGGGAAAAGGGTGGCAGAAGGATAAACTAGGAGTTTGGGATTAGCAAATACACACTACTATATATAAAATAGACAAACAGGGCTTCCCTGGTGGCGCAGTGGTTGAGAGTCTGTCTGCCGATGCAGGGGACACGGGTTCGTGACCCGGTCCGGGAGGATCCCACATGCCGCAGAGCGGCTGGGCCCGTGAGCCATGGCCACTGAGCCTGAGCGCCTGGAGCCTGTGCTCCGCAACGGGAGAGGCCACAACAGTGAGAGGCCCGCGTACCACAAAAAAAAGAAAAAAAAAATAGACAAACAACAAGGACCTACTGTATCGTAGAGGGAACTATATTTAATATCTTGTAATAAGCTATAATGGAAAAGAATCTGAAAAAGGATAGATATAACTGAATCACTTTGTTATATACCTGAAAGTAACAAAACATTGTAAATCAACTATACTTCAATTAAAAAAGACTGACATAGATTTTCAATTTATAATGTGTCATGCTAGTTAATATTTTGCTTTACGATTAACCACAAAGGTCCTGTGTCAAATGACTTTCTATGCATGTGAGTTCTTATTAGAATATTACATGACATCACACTATTAGTAACATGCTGTAAGTCTCAAAATCCCCAGGGAACATTGGTATAATGAGAAAGTCAAGGAGAGTTGGAGGTTACTCATTAGGTCTCCACGCTTCAGAACCAACAGCAGCACAAAAACACGAGTCCCTTCACATATTCCTCACATCTCCACAGCCAGCGGAGGCAATATACCAAATTAATTCTGAGGCGAAAAATGAGTGTCACTGGGTGAATAAAACTGGGAAAAAATATTAGCATGAAGGAACATCTGCTGCCATCACAATGAAGTACTGGCACATAGACCATCTTAAAGTGACAACACTCACAACACTGAAACTAACGTATGGACCGAAAACCCAGTAACTGCCTCTATGTACCTGTGCCCTCTTTAGCTGCTTTCTGACATCCTTAGCCCAGACCTGTGAATCACTGGAACTGTTGCAAAAATTGCCAAAACAACCTCTGAGAAGCAGATGGTTACGAAGCCTTCTGTCCAGATGCCAGAACCCCATATGCTTGCCAATCTGTGTTTCCAGCGTGCACCATTATACTTAAAATTATATTTTTCCTTTTCCTGCCATGTTCACTCTACCATAATTAACAAGTTCCTAATACTTTTCCAGAAAACAAGAAACATTACAGCCTGTTCGCTTCCCTTTTATAAATAGAAACGTGAAAAGCAAGTGTCAGACACCCCCAAACATTCAACCTAAGCTGCAACTCAACTGTTTGGGACTCACATTAGTGGTCTTCGTGGAGTCTTTTTTTATAATTTTCGTTTATTTCAACAGAGTCAACTGTCTTCCCTGGGCTCTCCAAGTACCTCAGTACTAAGAGGGCTGCTCCCTGATTCTTTTCTAAGTCTATTAGCAAACAAAAAAAGAACAGTTTTTTGTCACGAATTTTTCATTATACAGAACCAGGGAGGAGAATGGTAAGAAGCAAATTCTCTGCTTTAGAACAACATGTGGATTTCTCAAGCTAGCAGCGCTAGCTAATATACCCCACACATCATGACAGCAAAACCTTTGGCACAGTCTCAGAGATTGAGCTTTTAGATACCAAAACAAAGCACTTTGATCAGCACCCAAGTTTACATGTCACAGGGAGAACTGAAATATTTCCCAAATCCAAGTTGACCCTTTGGGGAGCTCAGAGATACCCTTGTTCAGAGGTCAGTCTTTCAAACAATTAGTTTTTCTATTGACTTGTTTATTTGCTCCTGGACCAGAATGCCCACCCCCTCCAGGGTCTGGCACCACTGGGTGTGGAAAATGTCCAAAATTTCACAACAAGTTGTCTATTCTGCAACAGTCAATTTGGCATATTTACATAGTGTTCTAGTGCAGGGCTTTGAAGCTACCAATCATGAATAGCATACTCTCACATTCCTCTTACGTTATTTTCCCAGGAATCTGTGTACCATACCTGTGATGTTGGTAAGGAAATAACTTTAAACATTCAAACTTTCAACAGAAAAGGAACTTAAATTTCTTTCAGTGAATATTTTGGAGTTGTAGAACAGTACGTTGATTTTATTAGTAAATCTGACACAACATTTTTTTTTTTTTTTTGTCTGTTTGGTGTAGGGAGGCATGATGTTTTTGAAAAACTTAGACTACACTGAGATATGTGAATTTAAATCAGCAATTTAAAAGTAAGTATTATGACATTTTAATTACATTTTAATGGTAAAACCTTGGAAGTGATGCTGATTTAAGTCAAAATAACTTTTGAAAGTGTTTTTCTTGCCTGCAGCTATCTGGATACCTGACAGGAGGGAAACAGGAAAAGAGAGAGTAAAAAGAGAATGATGTTCTCACCAAGAAAAAAAGTGAGCTGTGCGTTGGGCTTTTTTTGTTTATTGGAATTAAATTTGATAACTGTGATGGAAAGATCTAGGAGTAAAAGGAAACTTTTGGACGTGTCAGCATGCAAGATACTATGTTTACATTTGTTTTACAAAAAAGTCAACATTAAGGATGAAAAATTGATGACAAAGATTGTAACATAATTTCTGTCTGCATGTATGCCCTCTCTCCCGCTGTCATATGATCTTATGTTTAGGTTCTGCTTGAACTCAAAAGAAAGGAAGGAAGGAAGGAAGGAAGGAAGGAAGCAAGGGAGGGAGGGAGGAAGGAATGAAGGAAGAAACTGAGAAGTTCAGGAAGATTAGATGCAAACACCAAAATCCCAGAACATTTTTTTCTCAGTATTTCTTCTTCCCAAGGAGAGAGAGGAAAACTACTGAAATATAACTGAAAAAAAATGTTTACTTTGAGAAGCTAACAATAATGAGTTAAAGGCAAAGACATTAAAAAGTTGTACTTAAATATACTGACCTTCTATAAAAAAATAACAAAGGGATGAAATAGGCCAAGTATGTATGATCTAAAACAAATGGAAATGGATAAATATTACGTTTCTGTTGGAGAGTGCTGTTTTATTTACAGTATTTTTTTTCATTAGTTTCGCTTGGGACTTCCTAATAATGTTTGTAATTTTTTTTCCTAAACTTAAAACTCCAACCACACTAAAATTTTTGCATTTTACAAAGCACTTGCCCCATGGCCCTGAGCCTTTGCACTGACTATTTCTTCTGTGCAGGATGTGCACTCCTCACAATTCCTGCCACACAGAAAACTAGCCAACAAGGAAGTTTCTTCTTCAGATGGAAGAAAAGAGAACACAGATACTGACCTAGGCATAAGAGAATTTTTAATATTATAAAGGTGACAATTCAAATGAGTGGGTTAATTATTTTGTCCACAACTAGTATTGGAAGAATTTGCTAATTATTTGGAAAATAAGTAAACCTAGACCCCTGCCTCATGCCTTATTCAAAACTAGGTTCCAGAGGTTTAGCAGTGTGAAAATGAAAAACAAAACTACAGCTATTAGAATATCCTATATGAAAATAATTTTTCTAAAAATCAGTTACAATGTGGAAATTTATGGGAAAAAGCAAATAACTAATAAACATACAGGATGACAACCTCAATAATGATTAGATAAATGTAAATCAAAATATCTAGTCTATACGAATTATCACTTAGAATGTCTTATAAATCTGTGAGGGGGTGAAAAGAGTCATTCTCAAATGTAGGTGAAATTCTAAATCAGTATAAGGATTTTAAAGGGCAATTAGACAATAACTCAAAATTCCAAATGTGCATACATGTCAACCCAGAAAGTTTAGTTTTGAGGAATCAATCTCATAGATATACTCCTACATGTGTACAAACACACACACACACACACACACACACACACACACACACACAGTCATTGCAGTATCATTTGCTATAACAATGAATAGAGATAACAAAAGTCTGTCAACAGGAGATTGGTTAAAACAATTAGAATTCAGCCATACAACAAAAAATCAGACCACTATTAAAATGAATAAAGTATATCTGTATTGACCAAGTTGGACAAATATTCATGATACACTTTTAAGTCAAAAAAGAATGTTTTAGAACCGTATGCGTTGAATGCCTATACATACAAATTCAAAAATGAATGCAACGTTATGAAGGTACATGTGTTGTAATTATACAACCGCATGCTTCAACCTGCATATGAGTCACCTCCTTTTTGAACCTTTCGCAATCTCCCTGTGAATATGATATCCACCTCTTAAATCCATACTTTAAGAATACACCTACAATTCCACTACCATCACACCTTTGTAGTTACTGATCAAATAAAGATTAAAATGTTTTTCAGTGAAAAAAAAGATACAAGCTCATTTACAAAACAGAAATAGTCTCACAGACATATAAAATAAACTTACAGTTACCAAAGGGCAAGGTGCAGGGGGACGGATAAATTAGGAGGATGGAATTAACATATATATACTACTATATATAAAATAGATAACCAACAAGGACCTACTGTATAACACAGGGAACTATACTCAGTATTTTGTAATAACCTATAAGGGAAAAGAATCTGAAAAAGAATATATATATATATATATATATACACACACATATATATATATATATATATCTGAATCACTGTGCTGCACGCCAGAAACTAACACAACATTGTAAATCAACCATACTTCAATAAAAAACAAAAATTAAAAAAAAAAGAGACAACCAAAAAAAATGTTTTTCAGTGGACATAGGGTGCTGAACTTTCAGAAATATATGCTAACTTGCCACACCCCAAATGCAAAAACCACGCTGGAACTAAAGAAAAAAATCAGAGGCAATTTTCCAACAAATACTTGGAGCCTCAACTGTTTGCCGAGTCTGTCTCCAGACAATACAAGATGCAGAGTTAATACACAAAGGCACGTCCACAGTAGTGACACCCTCCACCAAGATCAGACAGACTCCTGGGAGGAGACTGGGGGAATCTTCTCTGCTAGGAAGCCTGCCCCTTGTAAAGGTCTCTCATTTTTAAATTTCTAATCAAGTGTGGGCAGGTGGGAGCCAAAGAAGGAGAGAGTGGGAGCCCTTGCTCACATTCCAGCAGCCCACAGCAGGGAAGAGTGGGCAGCTCAAAGAGATGTATCACAGTTATTCACCTAACATCTGCTCCCGTCAACCCATTTGCCAGACAGGGTTTTATAGACAATAAGATTGGATTGAGGAGGGCTGATTAGAAAGTGCATAGTTTAAAGGAAAGACACCCAAACGTAGATGAGTTGAACCAAAGTACATATTGACATTTAACTAATTTTAAGTAGCATCAATCTCAGATACTAGAACATCTCAATGCTGAAGCATTTTCTAAAAGGACGGAACTATTCAAGATATCTGATATCTTTAAGACCTCTTATGAATTTTTCTTTCCAATTCTCTCTGCAAAAGCCGATGACGGGTCATTAAGATCACCCTGAGAAAAAACTGTGGTATCTCCTTAGAGATTTTCCTTCAACTTCCAATCCTTTTCTAACCACCATCTCCAAATTCAAATTCAAAATCACTAAGGTATTTACGAGCTTAACAGAATTCAGACCAATCTGGCAAAAAGCTATATTTTGATTAGTGAGAAATAAAGAGAGCTATAAAACCATATATGTTTTAAATATACATTATACGTGTTTGTTGTAATGTAAAACACAGTGTGCAAATAATTGCAGATTGTATCTTATAGTGATGTTACTATATATATATATATTTTTTTTTTTTTTTTCTGATAAGCTACACAGAAAAAAAAAAAGTCTAGGACTTTTCCGGTGGCTCAGTGGTTAAGAATCCACCTGACAATGAAGGGGACATGGGTTCAAGCCCTGGTCTGGGAAGATCCCACATGCCGCGGAGCAACTAAGCCCGTGAGCCACAACTACTGAAACCAGTGCACCACAACTGCTGAAGCCCGTGCGCCACAACTATGGAAGCCCATGTGCCACAACTACTGAAGCCCGCGTGCCTAGAGCCAGTGCTCCGCAACAAGAGAAGCCACCTCAATGAGGAGCCTGCTTGCTGCAACTAGAGAAAGCCTGTGCGCAGCAACGAAGACCCAACGCAGCCAAAAATTAATTAATTAATTAATTTCTTTTCTTAAGAAAGAAAAGAAAAGGAAAAAAATCTAGTCAAGTGAAAACTGGAATAAGGCAGAAAAATCTTTTCTCAAAATCTCTTAGGCATCTTCTAATGCAGTTGTTCTCAAAATGGGGTCCCTGGAAAGCAGCATCAACATTCCCTGGGCACTTGTTAGGAAATCTGAGGGTGGGGGACAGCAGTATGGATTGAATGAGCCTTCAGGTGAGTCTGATGACCACTCAAGCTTGAGAACCATCATTCTAATGGTTATGGTCTTACAGGCTCTGATAAACTCAACTTGGGGTAAGTTCACTCTATGTGTTACTCAAGGTCTTCTTTAATAAGACTTTTTTACATTTGTCATATTGGGCATACTCAGTATTTGAGAGGGAATCACTTGGTCACTCTAGATGCATACATATATTTTAAAACGGATAAGTATTTGATATGAGCCATGATGACAGTGAAATATATAATCTAGTTTTTTCTGATTTATAAATGCTTACATTTAAAGTCTTATAGAAGTATGACAATTGAATCCATTGATTTATGGTTAACAAATCATCTCTATTGAAAATATGTATCTATAGTAATTGGGCCTATCCCAGTATATTCCAATAGCTATATCTAAATGAAAACTGGACGCTATCTGTTCTCATTATAAAGGAAAGCGATTGTAATATACCTCTTCCTTGACTCAGTTCTGCTTCTACCACTCTTTCACTCTGTCACAGTAGTCAGATGATTATCTTCCTTGATGGCCTCAAATTATTAATAGCCTTTTATGGAGTGAGCATTTCATTTATGCTACAGATGAAAACTCAGTGCCTTCTTACTTCACGTATATTGGGGAATAATATTCTTCTTCCTCCGCTCATAGCATGGTGTATATTTTCAAAGTCTCCAAACTTTCTAAACCTTCAATGAATTTTATATAAAGCCACAGTATAAAGTCAATGCTCACATTCTTCCTCAAATAATTCAAACAAATTTAATCCATAAGATGAAAGGCATAATAATGTACATGTAAATTATGAGTATTTGCCATTGAGTCTAACCGCGTCTGAAATTACAAATAACTTCCCCCCCACCCCGCCCCCCCCCACACATACACCAAAAAAACCCTCCCCAGGCAACACTGTAGCCTTGATTACGGAAGAAACAATTTGTATTCTATTAGCTCCAAGTACTTTAACAGAAACACTAATTTTATTGTAACTTAATTGAAATGGGTCAGAAGTTCAGATGATTGTATGCAGAAGCAAACAAAAGCAATAAATTAGCAAAAATTTTCTATAATTACCAGAGTGTATAGAACACCATTAATTTTATTCTTATTTCTGATTTGTCTTAAATCCCCACATTAATACTTCTAAGATGAAGGCCAAGTAATAGGCCATTCTCATAGCTCTCTATGTTTTAACTTGCTGTTTATTATGCCTCTTCAATTTAGTCTTTTGATATAACATATATAAAACAAGCCATAAGTATTACAGGCTCTGGGTTAAACCCTTCATTTAGTTCCTGTACATATATGTTATACCTTTAAAGATTCAATTAATCATAATTTTCATATTCAAAATCAAATAATTTAGCCATTATAATTAGAATTTTCTTTCAGCTAATCTCTCAATTTAAAATGTCAAACTAAAAGTAATATTCATCTTTAGGAAAAGATAACACATATTAAAATGTTCGGCATGATTGGGGATTACATAGAGACTTGAATTCTTCAAGCCCAAAAGGAATAAAAATGATGCCACCATATGAATATGTATCTCATTTTGGGGGGGAGGGGGAGGCAATAAATAATTTTTAAATAGTATTTAATGTCTTTCTTATCAGCCTCACTATGCCTCTGCCTCTTTTTCATTCAGCATTGCTGGTGCTGAAAATTGGTAGCAGTAAAAAGGTAAAGGTGCCTTTGCAATTTGTTTCTCCTCTCCACTCCTCCTTGCCCCTGAGCCTGACATAAGTTGCAGTTGTCACCAGCAGCTCAGGTAGCAGACAGAAACCCCAGCCTGTTCTGAGACCTTGCCAAGAGCAGCAATTGTTCAGCCCCAGTGGGTGCAGGAGTGCGCCTGGCACTTCCATCAGAACATTCTGAGTCCAAAGACAAACCTCTATTAATGGCGCCTACTAATGATCTTTACATTTTAATTAGAAATGCTTGAGTTAAGATCACTCGCTGAAACCTTAATGAGCAAAGGAAGGCTTACCTCCTGTTCCTCTGCTTTTCAACTACAAGAAAAAGCAATAAGCTGACCTGAATCAGGTCAGAGCAAATATCAAGAAAACTCATTAGAAATCTGTGATTTAGTCCAAGCTGGAAATACCAGATATTTTCACTTCAAAGCCAAGAAAACATGAGGTTAGCAGAGGGAATGATCCACAGAGGTCTCTTCTCCCTTTCTCTTTTCTTTTTCCACTTGCACACCCATACATTTTTATTTGACTTTACCATAGCCAATCCCTTCAATATGCAAAACCAAAAGCCACATGCCTATATCAACGTCTAAAGGCTCTATCAAGTTTGAATAGTTTCCTAAGCAATTTGAGGGTTTTCTTTTGTCTAAAAGCACTAAGTATTATACTGAATGAACTCAGATTTATATCTAGATTATTGTAATAACAAAAAAGTAGATTTAATACTATTGGAAAATGTTTTTGGAAAGTTTCCTTTAAACTGAAGACTGATGTGTTCCTTTTTTGAAAACAGAGACAAGTTATAGGTAGGTTTTTTTTTTTGTTTTTTTTTTTTGCGGTACACGGGCCTCTCACTGTTGTGGCCTCTCCCGTTGCGGAGTACAGGCTCCAGACACGCAGGCTCAGTGGCCATGGCTCACGGGCCCAGCAGCGCCGCGGCATTTGAGATCTTCCCGGACCGGGGCACGAACCCATGTCCCCTGCATTGGCAGGCGAACTCTCAACCACTGCGCCACCAGGGAAGCCCTATAGGTAGTTTTAAAGTTGATTTTATTGGGGAAAAAGTTCTATGAGGTTCTGCTTTCCCACTCCCAATGACTTCTAAAGCATCATCATCACCATGGAAGCTTGCAAACTTATAAATAAGTCCTCAAATATGGAGGAGAAAGCATCACAACTAGACTCCGTTCCAGGGAATGGCTTTGAGCCTCTCCACTGAAAAAAGAGTAGAGGTGAGTGGTCTCTCTCAGCGATTTCACTTCTCTGTGTAATTTCAACTCAGATTTTGTCTCAACTTTCCTTCCTCAAATTTGTGGAGCAGGGTTTCCTGAAGTGAGGTTTCCAGGCATCTGGTGGTCCACAGTCGTCAATCAAGTGGTCTCAGATAACATGTAAGCTTTAAAAGAAAAAGCAAGGAAATGATGATGCTAACAAGCATTTCAGAACCTTATGAGGTGAAATGTGAAATGATTTGATTTTCACAGAAGTCTTGTCACATGTCCGATAATTATCACATTTTGAAAAGTTGTCCTGGGTACTGTGAGTGTGCTGATCAATTCTTCTTGACCATGCTTCAGTTAACAGAGTGTATTTTTGCCTCAGCTAATGAATTTTCCCATCTTTTGTGATATATTTTTTATAATTGTGAATTTAATATTTTCTGTTGTATCATGCTGAGTTAATGCCCGTGTGAAAACTTAGATCAACGGCTTGAAAAGGGTTCAATGATGCGTGAAAGTAATAATGACAATAATAATAATTTCTACAACTCAGAAGGTCATACTAATAAAAAGAGAATGGAACTCCATGGCAAATATGGAATATGAATTTGTATATATTCACGTATGTGAATCTGCTGGCTTTCCATAAGGAGATGAAAAAGAAAGCAATTATCTGGAAATGGTTGTTTTGAAGGAACAGCAAAACTATTGGAATCCAGCCCAATGCTATTTTCTATTTTGAAACATTTCCCAAATAATGACATAACACATAAAAGCTTCATTTCTAAAGATAACAAAGTGACTTCTTATGGAAACAACTTGAGTTAACATAGGACAAATATTTAATAATGCTTTTCAATATAAAATTAATTTTGTTACCTGGTCAGAATGGGACTAAAACCAGAGTGTTATCATTGACAGTGATTCTCCTCATAAGCCCAGATCGTTCGTTCTAATAGCACATTTAAGTCTCGCTAGCCTAAAACGCTTCCCATTTAAATTCAACGTTTTCTATTTAAGGTCATTGTGTCATCTACAGATAATGACAGTTGCCTCTTACTCTCCGACAGTTCCTCTTTCTTTTTTCTTATCAAATTTATTGTTTGGGCTTAATCCTCTAGCCGTGTTGAAGACTTGCAGTAAACGTTAGCATCTTTGTCTTATTCCTGACTTTAAGAAGTCTTCAATAGTTACACCAGTTTCCCTGACACTTGCTGTGGATAGCTGATGGAAATCCATTAGCACATTAAGGAACTTCCCTTCTGTTCCAAGTGAAGAGTTTTTAATATTAACTGGTATTAGATTTTATTAATTGTTTTGGAAGGGCAACAGTTAAGATAATTATATGGTATTTTCCCCCTGTAATCTCTCTCTAGAGAGAATTACATTAGACCTCCTAATGAAAAATCTAAATTCCTAAGACAATCCTTACTTAGTCATACCTTCAATACTCTGCTGCAATTTTGAAGTTTTGTTTTTTGTTTGTTTGTTTGTTTGTTTTTGCGGTACTCGGGCCTCTCACTGTTGTGGCCTCTCCCGTTGCGGAGCACAGGCTCCGGATGTGCAGGCTCAGCGGCCATGGCTCACGGGCCCCGCCGCTCCGTGGCATGTGGGATCCTCCCGGACCGTGGCACGAACCGGTGTCCCCTGCATCGGCAGGTGGACTCTCAACCACTGCACCACCAGGGAAGCCCTGAAGTTTTGCATCTATGTTTATAATTAGAATACTACTAGAAGTTTGCCATTCTTTTTTGTATTAAAATCATTCTGTTTTGGTATCACTCTAACCTTAGCCTTGGAAAATTAGTTAGATAGCTTTCTACCTTTTTTAATCATCTGAAAGAATTTCTAAAACATGAGAATTAGCCCTTCCTTTAAATTTTTATGAAACAGAGTAAACCATCGGGCACTAGTTCTTCCTTTGAGGGAGACTTCTGACTACATTTGCCATTTCTTCTGTGGTTGTTGATGGTTCTAAAGTCTTCTACTTCTTTTTGAGTCATTGTCATTAATTTGTATCTTCTTAGAAAAATAATTTTGTCTCTTAGAATTGCAAATGTACTTAGTCTCTAAATGGCATTTTCTTCATCTCCACAGCTCTAGTTAATAGCCCTATTTCTTCTTCTCTATTACTATATTATCATTCATGTTATTTTCTCACTTGATCACAGTAGCAAATGTTTGTCAATTTTGCTGTCTATTGCTTTTATTAATAAGACTTTTAATCTATATATATGCCAACTTTCATCTGCATTAATTCCTTCTTCATATTTTATTAGTCATTCGCTTATATATCTAGTGTGTGAGTATTGGGACATAATTTCAGTTTGTCCAACTGATAATGGTATTCACTGATCACTTGATGAACATGGGACCTAAATATCCTGTTTCTTATCAAGCTTTTAGTTTTTTATTTATTTATTTAATTGTATCATCATGGACTCATGGTTTCCTATTTAGCCAATGAGTTATAATTCATTAAAATCATTAGTTATTTTGATACACAAATTGTACTTGGTTTGGTTACTGGGAACCCATCCATGACTTCTGAGTTCTGTCTTCTGCCACAGATGACTCAGGCTTATCAAACTTCTCCTGCCCCATCCCTGAGAGCAGTATTTCTCAAAGGAGCCCTGGATCCTTTTTGTGGAGAATAGTTGTTCCAGAGCCCTCTCAGTGGACACAGCTAGGGAATTTATGTGTGTATACACTTAACACGTTCACAGACACACACATACATCAATGTTCAGTGTGTTTACAAACACATAACTATATTTAATTCTACAGTTACCTATCTTTATTGATCTATACTAAAGGCCATGAATTCACACCAATACTGTTGAATCCAATCTACAGACTTCATTCCAGTTTCCTTCCTTGCTATATCTGTAACACCTCTTCCAACCATGAGAAACTGGTTCTCATTATCTTTAGAATATTTATTTGATCAATTTCTCCATATATATGGCCAATATCCCATTTCTGGTTATTCCCCATCAAAGACTCAAAAGCCAGCTTGGATGTCCTCCTCAGCCCACCCGGGCTCCAATTCCTGAGGGCAGCTGCCCCTGTCCGTGGACACCTCCTCAACTTGCTCAGACTCTGACATGCTACACAAGACCACCCATCCACGTGAATTTCTCTCTCACCCTGCTCAGGTTCTAAGGGAACCATGCTGGGCCACCCTCAGATGTAGGTGCCCGTTTCACCCTGCGAGACCTCTGACTGCCAGCCCACTCTGGGTCCCCCTGGCTCCCCACTCCCAATGACATGGACACCTTTATCAACCCCATCTGAATTATTTAGGGAGGAAAGGGGAACAGGAAGAGAAGAAAACCTGTATTCTGTGCTACACTGAGCTCTCCTCAGTATTATTAAAAATCCAGGAAAACTTTTTACAAGGATAAGTATTTGTTCATATAGATCAATCAACAAACATTTATTGAACACCTTCTGTGGGCTCAGCTGAGGCATTAGAAGTATGAAAAAGGTTCCTGTCTTGTAGCTACTTGAAATTAGATGGGAAACTAAACAAAGAGTAGGATAATAACGGTTCCCTATATTTTCCATAACAGCAGAAACACAAAAAGGAAACTATATAACTATTAAATTCTCAAATTGTCATAATATATCTTTGCTTTGAGGTAACCTTTCCACGCCTTGACATCTAATACCTTTCCTTCCAACACCATTGAAGCTCCCTTAGCCCTAAGCTTTTTATTAATGCTTCAGAATGGCTGTAGGTACGTTTTCTTCTGTTAAATTACTGGAGCAGACACTATTATTGTGTTGGTAGCTCTGTCATCAGAACTAAAGCATAATAATGAAAGTCACAGTATAATGTAAAAAAAAAAAATCATCACTTAAGGAAAAAGGAAAAGAAGAAAGATGTTTACAGAGTAATTCTTAAAATGTGCTCGCTCTAGGTTGGTCTGACTCAGATACACAAATTATATTTTAAACATCATGTTCATAAAGGTCTACATTTCATGTGAAAAGTGTACAGCATAAAGCGTGGCTCCATGTTCTGGCTGGGAGTGTGGAGGAGGTTGTGTCTGTAGAGCCGAGCAGTATCTATAGAGTTCAAAACAGAACAAGGACCCGTAGGGAGAGGAGAAGGCAAGGAGCCAATGGTGACAAAGGAAGACAGCAGTCCTTCTGGGAGGCCCCGGAGGAGTGCAGGGAAAAGGAAGTAGCTGCTGCCAATCGCTACCATCACCACAACTATCATCATTTTTGATGGTTCAAAGGGATATCATTTGTGTTTGGTTCTACATGGATTTAAAAAAAAAGTGATTACAGTGGCTGAGAGGACAATGTCACAGCTGAAGGTCAGATACTGACTAATGTCCACAGCAAGCAATGACAACTATTATTAAAATCATTAATTGCTGTTCCCGATACTGCTTTTCTCAAGGTACACGTGCAGAAACAATTATGGAAGCGATTATTCGTGCCTTTAAATTTCACAGGTGTGTTTGAACTTCACTCTCTGGCTTCCTACAGGAGTGAGTGAGACTCAGTACTTCTAAGTAATGTCACTGATGATCAAGGCCCAGCCTTCATTAAGATACGAAATATTTCCCTCCCTAACCTAGAAGGAAATGAAAGCTGATTCCTTAACATTCCGGACGTCTTTTCCTGCAACAGACAAAAGCCTCCACATGGTCCTCACTTACTGCAAATGTGGTTGGTCCTACATTCGTTAAATGAGATCTTTGTGAATGTTGCCTGGGCTCTGCCCTCTTCTCTAAAACTCCTCTCCAGCAGTCAACCTCTGGGACCCTGCCCCTTTCGCCCAAATCATTCCATTAAGGTAAATACTGACCTGAGCTGGATTAATGAGATCCTCCTTCCTGTGAGTTTACTGTTAAGACTCAGGGACTCCTGTCACTTACCTGATGAAACTGAATTTTTAACGACATATAAATGTGGTGACTGGGGAGACGTGTCTCATGTTGGTACTTGTAGTCCTTGCATGAAGAAGCAGAGAAAAGTGATCTACAAACAGACTAGAAGGTGAAGCAGATGGGCCGAGAAAAATAGAGACAATCAAGGGAGAAGTGGAGGAACCTGTGTCTCGGACCTTTCAGCTCTGGACCCACCATGTGCCCTTACATTTGGTAAAATTCCACTGGTTCCTTACAAACATCCCCTACCTTTACCCTGCCTTTTACTTAAATTGGCCTGGATTGGACAGAGTTGGGGAAAACTTTTGTTCTGTGAATGGTGTATCTGTCAGTGCTTTACAAGTCTTACCTCTGACTCTGTGACCCTTTGTTTTAACTGGTGGCAGAATGTACATGGACATACCACTGACATGTTTTATATACCTGGAGGTGGCTACCAATGGGTTACAGAACACCCAGGATCACAGACTCATTTGGTAAGGCTGCCTTTCCACCCAAATTCAATCCTATCAGTCCTGGAGCAGGTGGTCCAAGGAGCAGGGGCCCTAGCTTGGGAAGTTCTATCAACAGCTCAGAATATCTCCACTAGAGATTTCAATGTTTGTTTCTTGTACGGGTCCTGAAAAGCCCAGCTGACCTTATTAATGCTATGGAATATGCTAATGAATTCATCTGGGCCCTCGAAGAATTGCCATAACAACAACTGTTTTATTATGTCAGAGACACTGCAAAGGCTTTTAATGTTCCCTTACAGTAAATGTACAAGAGATTGCCTTAATTAAGCTAAACTTCCTAGCTTTCTTTTTCCCTGCCTGCTTTTATTATTTGGCTCTTATTTTTTCATTTGGGTTTTCATGTTTCTTTGTTGTTGTTGTTTTGTCTAGTTTTTATTATTTGTTTTATTGTTGTTTGTTTTGTTCTGTTTAGTTTTATTGTTTCTGTATCTTTTATGGTGAATGTACTCTTGAATAAAAGAAAAAAAACAAAATATTATTTTCAGATTCATCCACTTTACTAATATATCATCCAGAGATATGGAGACACCATGAAATGAATCATCACTCAGACCCAAAGCTCCTGGACCCTTTCCTACAAGGTTAACAATACCACATGCTCCATGCTCCAGGGCCTCTTTCAGGGCCTTCTATTTACTTTTACAATAACTGAGCATTTACTCTCCCTGCAGGAAACAAAAGTAAAGAAGAAACATTTCTTTCACTTGAGGAATTTACAGTCAGTGGGGAAGGTAGACATGAACTCAGTTAACAGGAATATAAGTAAGAAAAGTCCATTAACGGATGAATGGACAAAGAAGACGTGGTATATATGTACAGTGGAATATTACTCAGCCCTAAGAAAGAACAAAATAATGCCATTTGCAGCAACATGCAGGGACCTAGAGATTATCATACAAAGTGAAGTAAGTCAGACGGAGAAAGACAAATATCATATGATATCACTTATATGTGGAATCTAGAAAAAAATGATACAAATGAACTTATTTACAAAACAGAAACAGACCCACAGACATAGAAAATACACTTATGGTTACCAAAGGGGAAAGTGGGGGAGGATAAGTTAGGAGTTTGGGATTAATAGATACACACATTATGATATATAAAATAGATAACCAACAAGGACCTACTGTATAGCACAGGGAACTATACTCAATATCTTGTAATAACCTAAAGGAAAAGCATCTGAAAAAGAATATGTATATATGTATATGTATAACTAAATGACTTCACTGTACAACTGAAACTAACACAACATTGTAAATCAACTATACTTCGATTAAAAAAAAAAGAGTATAAGTAGGCTCTAGGAAGGTAAGTACACTTGCAGGATAAGATAGAGGACAAAATTGTCTATAAAGGAAGACTAGATTGAGAGAAACCAAGAGGATATCAGATGTCCCAGACCAAAAGGCCACCCTGAGCAAAGGGGCAGGTCCCTAAAGATTTGTCTTTTGTTTGTGAAACAGTGAAGAGCCAATCAGGAAAATCTTGATTTGTTAGAATTTTTTAGAAGCTTGATCCATTTGGAAAGCAATATTTTTAAGTTCAGACATAAGATATATCAGATTATACACATTTCATTCATAAGGCTAAGTTTTATCATGTCAAATGCTGCTTAAGTAAAAAATAATCTAAAGACAAGGAATAAAATGAGGAAACTTGAGCTGGGACTGATGGGAATAGAGGCGGAGAAAACATGTTATGGGCCTAAGCACGGAAATCCATTGTTATTGTTGCTGTTTTTGGGAGTCCATCGTGGACGCAACCATGAGCTGAACAGTCTCATGTTCTTTCACCAGAGCCAGCCAGTTAACAACATGTTTTTTAAAAACAATCTATTATTGTATCCCTTACAAATCTGTGCTTGAGATTTTTTTTTTTTTTTTTTTTTTTTTTTTTTTTTGCGGTACGCGGGCCTCTCACTGCTGTGGCCTCTCCCGTTGCAGAGCACAGGCTCCGGATGCGCAGGCTCAGCGGCCATGGCTCCCGGGCCCAGCCTCTCCGCGGCATGTGGGATCTTGCCGGATGGGGGCACGAACCCGTGTCCCCTCCATCTGCAGGCGGACTCTCAACCACTGCGCCACCAGGGAAGTCCTGTGCTTAAGATCAGATGTTTCCAAGGTAACTGACCTCCTCTTGCCAGATGGTCAGTCTATGTCTACGCTGGCATCATACTATGGTTCTTTACCTTTGGCGTCACACACCACCATGAACTTCCTTTGGTAGAGCAGAGCATGTATAAATTTTTAGTGCCAGAAGTGATGTTGGTGTTACCACATCCTTGTTTTCACTAATATTTTATGGTAACTGTACATAACTGAAGGATTAATGTTTAATGTTATAAAATCATCTGCTAGTTTTCTAAGACTCTTTGTTTTTTATAAACTAGATATTAAAACACTTTTTTCTATCACCTAGAAATGGTTCTTGATCCAACATGAAACAAATTAACTTAAAAATAGGTTATAGTTCTTACCCCAAAAGCTACTTTTCTCTTTTTCCCAGAGGATTTATATTTAGCAAACTACATTTCTTCTTGTCAGTGTGTGACAACATGCTACAAGAAGACACATAACTAAAACTGTCAAAACTAAGTTACTGATGGCACATTTGTATGACAGGGCAAATCTAGGTTGATGTACTGTGATGACAAAAGCAACCCAAAGGGCCATGGGGCAGCTATTCTAACACCCAAAGTTTGGCATCTTACAGAAGAACAAGGCAATCCGTACATGTCAAGATGAACACATGATGTAAAGGGAGATTATGTTATGGTCTTACATTTCAATTTTTCACATATATTTACTTAAAGGATATCTTATAATAATAAATAAGGTAAGAAATGGTGGAGCAGTGAGAGGTGAGCAGAGCAGAATCCCCCAGTCAAACAACTGGAAAGACTAGATATTAAATTCAGTGCAAAGGCATTTGCTTTTCAGTCATTTCACACAGTCTTCCAAGGGCTTCTCTCCCACTGCAGCCACAGAGAGCAGAAGGGAAATCAGTTCGTGTTCAAGCAAGCTCCAGGAGTTCCCTATTCAGTTCTTATCATTTATTTTGTTTGGGGCACTGTGGTGAAACAACAAGCATCATCTTATCTACTGGAAATCAGTGTCACTTTCCCCCCTTTTCAGCACCATCAATTGTGCATCTGCCTTTGATCTTCTCTCTTAATATTCTTCAGCAGGAGACTTCAGGGAAATTGATTACTAAAATGTTTGAGGGCAGATATGAAGAATTACCAGCTCTTCCCGAGAATTCACGTGGTGACACATTTACGATGTACCCTTATGGAGAAGAAGCTTCTATCCAGCCACGCAGAGACTGGAACAAGATGGAAACATAACCTCATAACAACGTCCTGCGAGGCCCACTGTCCTCCTGCTAGCTGGGCCGTTCCCTTCTCCTGTGGAGGAAGAAAACAACTGGGGGGTAGGGACGCTTCTGGACTCCTGTCGAGGGCCTGACTCCAATGGACCAGGGAAGTGGGCTCTGCCCACTGTCAAGTGTGCTCTCAGTGTCCCTAGGCTGTATGGGCATCTCCCACCCATGATTCTTTACCTCAAAGACTCTCCAGGCATAAATTAAAAAAATATTCCACCCACAATCTATTATTCACAGGCCCGGGCCTTCTCCAAGTTTATCACTGGAGGCACCAGATGCTCACTTAATCCCCTTATCTCTGAGCTCGTCCATAGACAGTAAAGGGGTTGAAGAGCAAATTGCATTAAGTATATAATCATCACAGCAATGACAACCAACAGTCAGACTTCCAGACACTCAACTATTGGAAACAGCCTCAAACATGTATTAAACAAGAAGAGATCTCTAGGGCTTCTCTGGTGGCGCAGTGGTTGAGAGTCCACCTGCCGATGCAGGGGACATGGGTTTGTGCCCTGGTCTGGGAAGATCCCACATGCTGTGGAGCGGCTGGGCCCGTGATCCATGGCTGCTGAGCCTGCGCGTCCGGAGCCTGTCCTCCACAACGGGAGAGGCCACAGCAGTGAGAGGCCCGCGTACAGCTAAAAAAAAAAAAAAAAAAAAGTCTCTAAATGACAAGGAAAGACTTATTCCCTTTCTATTTGGAAGGGGCAGGGGAGCTTTAATAAACATTCCTTTGACCAGAAGTTTTATTTTTAACTTTTTATTTTATATCAGCGTATAGGTGTTTAACAATAATGCTGTGTTAGTTTCAGGTGTTCAGCAAAGTGATTCAGTTACACATATACATGCATCTATTCTTTTTCAAATTCTTTTCCCATTTAGGTTGTTACATAATACTGAGCAGAGTTCCCTGTGCTATACAGTAGGTGCTTGTTGGTTATCCATTTTAAATATAGCAGTGTGTACATGTCAATCCCAAACTTCCCAACTATCCCTTCCCCCTACCTTTCCCCCCTGGTAACCATAAATTCATTCTCTAAGTCTGTGAGTCTGTTTCTGTTCTGTAAATAAGTTCCGCATATAAGCGATACCATAAGATATTCGTTGCTCAGAAGCTATTGATTTAGTATTGTACATAAAATTAAGGTTATTGGTTTAATAAGTTAGATTATGTTTACTCTGAGCATCCCCACTCTACCCTAACAAACGGGAGCACACAGGAAAAATGGCAAAGGTTGACTGAAGCAAAACCAACTGAAGTAGGAAGAAACAGCTGAGATGTAGAGAGGAAAGAGGATAAACACCCCAGCTTACTAGAAAGAGTGTAAGGTCTGAACCAGACTTTCTGGGTTTAAATCTGGCTTGGCTACTGACTGCTTGGTGAATTGAACAAGGCTCTTAACTTCTCTGTGACTCAGTTTACCCAGCTATAAAGTGGGGATAACAGTTGTTTTGAATGAGTTTAAATGAGTTAGTTCCTGTGAAGTGCACAGAACTGTATTTGGTGCAGAGTAAGCCCTCAGAGTCTGTAACTGTTAGTTGTTAGTGAAGGTGGTATTAGGAAAGCATAGCAGTTAGAAGTATTTGAAAGGCTCTTACACATCAGGATAGACCCAGAGGGGATCACTCTGTTGTAGTCTTTTTTTTTTTTTTTAATTAATTAATTAATTTACGGCTGCGTTGGGTCTTCATTGCTGCGCATGGGCTTTCTCTGGTTGCAGCGAGCGGGGGCGACTCTTCATTGTGGTGCGCGGGCTTCTCATTGCGGTGGCTTCTCTTGTTGCGGAGCACGGGCTCTAGGCGTGTGGGCTTCAGTAGTTGTGATGTGCAGGCTCAGTAGTTGTGGCGCATGGGCTTAATTGCTCTGTGGCATGTGGGATCTTCCCAGACCAGGGCTTGAACCCACGTCCCCTGCATTGGCAGGTGGATTCTTAACCAACTGTGCCACCAGGGAAGTCCTGTTGTAGTCTTTTTTTTAATAGACTTTTAGAAAAAGAAAAAAAGGGCTTCCCTGGTGGCGCAGTGGTTGAGACTCCGCCTGCTGATGCAGGGGACACGCGTACGTGCCCCTGTCCGGGAAGATCCCACATGCTGCGGAGCGGCTGGGCCCATGAGCCATGGCCGCTGAGCCTGCACGTCCGGAGCCTGTGCTCTGCAACAGGAGAGGCCACAACAGTGAGAGGCCCGCGTACCAGAAAAAAAAAAAAGTATCGAACTGTACATTGTGTTTTGTAATCTTTTGTAATCTGCTTTGTTCACTTCATGTTTAGTGAACACTTTCCTGTGAAATTAAATATACAATTCATCCCATGGCCATATCTTTTAGTTGTCAGTGTCTTATTATCACACACTTAAATTGTTTTCAATTTTTTTTTAATAATAATAGATGTAGTGAGAAGAAACTATCCATACATAAAACAGACAAAACACATTAACCATCACTATTTCCATATACTAGTGGAGATGGCTCTTTGTTTAGGAAAATATCTAGAAAAGCCTCTTGGGGCATGAAGAATACCAATCCATTCATGGTCTAAAGGAAGAGGAAATTACAGAAAGGAAGGTGAGCTGCCCAGCAACGTAGAGGGAAGAAAATCGTGTTTTGCCCCTGGCTTGCCTGAGGAGAATAGGTGAGGTTTGGAGACGCAGAGGCTCCTCGGGGAGGAGAGGCTCCATGGTTAGAAGGGCATGACATGGGCTGGGGCTCCATGGAGGACACGTACGCAAAAAATTTACCGATGTGCGGGATAATTTTCCAGTCATGGTGAAATTTGACATCAATGTCAAAGCTGTTTCTGGTACTATGATCTACCCCCCATTGGTTATCCCTAGACCTCATTGCCTCTGACAAGACATTTATAACAATGATAACATAGGGGATTGGAGGAGGATATATGTCTAATGTGGAGAAAAGTAGGGCACCAAGAAAAGCCAACATTGTTTCTAGCAGTGAGATTTTTAGGGGTGTTACTAAACCATGCTATGCATCAGTTAATCTGAAAATGGTGACGATGTCATATTTCAGAGTTGCAATGTAAACTTAAAATGCTTAGAATATGACTGGTAATAGTGTATGTGCTCAATAAAGGTTAACTATAAAAGTCTACTCCAATGAATAGCCTTGTGCACATCCATGATTGAATGTAGTACCCTACAAAGTCACTAAAAGAACTTCTAATCAAAATAAAATTAGGTTTTTGTTATTCTGCAAGGTAGAAACTGGGATACATCAGGAATTCAAGCTAACATCTGAAGTCCAGAACAGATATGTGATTAAGTAAATATAGTATAGGCATACCTCATTTTATTGTTCTTTGCTTTCTTGTGCTTCTCAGATATCATGTTTTTTACAAATTGCAGGTCTGGGGCAACTCTGTCTCTAGCAATCTATTGGCACCATTTTTCCAACAGCATTTGTTCACTTGTATCTCTGTGTCACATTTTTGTAATTCTTACAACATTTCCAACCTTATTTTTATATTTCTTATAGTGATCTAGGATCAGTAATCTTTGATGTTACTATTGTAATTGTTTTGGGGCACCATGAACCGTGTCCATATAAGAGTGAATTTAATTAATAAATGAGTGTGTCCTGACTGCTCCATCAACTGGCCGTACCCCCATCTCTCTCCTTCTCCTTGGCCTTCTTTATTCCCTGAGACATAATAATATTGAAATTAGGCCAGTCAATAACCCTACAGTGGCCTCTAAGTGTTCAAGTGAAAGGAAGAGCTGCATATTTCTCACTTTAAATCAAAAGCTAGAAATGATTAAGCTTAGTGAGGAAGGTACGTCAAAAGCCAAGATAGGCTGAAAGCTAGGCTCCTTACACCAAACAGTTAGCCACGTTGTGAATGCAAAGGAAAAATACTTGAAGGAAATTAGAAGCACTACTCCAGTGAACACCTGAGTTATTAGAAAGTGAAACAGACATTGCTGATATGTGGAAAGTTTTAGTGGTCTGGATAGAAGGTCAAACCAGTCACAGCATTTCCTTAAGCCAAAGCCTAATTCAGAGCAAGACCCAAACTCTCCTCAATTCTGTTAAGTCTGAGAGAGATAAGGAAGCTGCAGAAGAAAAGTTTAAAGGCAGCAGAGGTTGGTTCATGAGGTTTAAGGAAAGAAGCCACTTCCATAACATAAAAGTACAAGGTGAAGCAGCAAGTGCTGATGTGAAAGCTGCAGCAAGTTATCCAGATCTACCTAAAATCATTCATGAAGGTGGCTACACTAAACAGCAGATTTTCAATGTAGATAAAACAGCCTTATATAGGAATAAGATGCCATCTAGGACTTTCATAGCTAGAGAGGAGAAGTCAATGCCTGTCTTCAAAGCTTCAAAGGACTGAATGACTCATTTGTTAGGGGCTAATGTCATTGGTGACTTAAAGTTGAAGCCAATGTTCATTTACCATTCTGAAAATCCTAGTGCCCTTCAGAATTATGTTCAATCTACTCTGTCCGTGCTCTATAAATGGAACAACAAAGCCTGGATGACAGCAAATCTGTCTGCAACATGGTTTACTGAATATGTTAAGCCCCCTGTTGCTATGTAGTGTTCAGAAAAACAAGATTCCTTTCAAAATAGTACTGCTCATTGACAATGCACACAGTCACCTAAGAGCTCTGATGGAGATGTACAATCAGATTAATGTTGTTTCCATGCCTGCTAACACAACATCCAACCTGCAGCTCATGGAACAAGGAGTAGTTTTGACTTCCAGGTCTTATTATTGAAGAAGTATATTGTTAAAGGCTCTTGCTGCCATAGATAGTGATCCCTTTGATGGGTCTGAGCAAAGTCAGTTGAAAACCTTCTGGAAAGGATTCACCATTCTAGATGTCATTAAGAACATTTGTGATTCATGGGAAGAGGCCAAAATATCAATATTAACAGGAGTTGGGAAGAAGTTGAGTCCAACCCTCATGAATGACTTTGATGGGTTCAAGACTTCAGTGGAGGAAGCAACTGCAGATGTGGTAGAAACAGCAAGAGAACTAGAATTAGAAGTGGAGCCTAAAGATGTGACTGAATTGTTGCAATCTCATGGTAAAACTTTGAAGGATGAGGAATTGCTTCTTACGCATAAGTAAAAAAGGTGGTTTCTTGAGATGGAATCTACTCCCAGTGAAGAGGCTGAGAAGATTGTTGAAATGACAAGGGATTTAGACTATTACATAAACTTAGTTGACAAAGCAAGGTGTAAAAGGATTGACTCCAATTTTTTTTTAAACTTTTTATTGGAGTATAGTTGATTTACTATGTTGTGTTAGTTTCAGATGTACAGCAAAGTGAATCAGTTTTACATATACATATATCCATTCTTTTTTAGTTTCTTTTCCCATATAGGTTATTACAGAATATTGAGTAGAGTTCCCTGTGCTATACAGTAGGTCCCTAGGTCCCTATTAGTTAGTTATTTTATATATAGTAGTTATATATATATATATATATTTATATATATATAGTTATATATATAGTTATATATATAGTTATATATATAACTATATATATATATAGTAGTTTATATATAGTAGTTAATCCCAATCTCCTAATTTATGCCTCCCCCCACCTTTCACCTTTGGTAACTGTAAGTTTGTTTTCTATGTCTGTGACTCTA
Organism: Delphinus delphis; assembly: GCF_949987515.2. NCBI lineage: Eukaryota > Metazoa > Chordata > Mammalia > Artiodactyla > Delphinidae > Delphinus > Delphinus delphis. Next base: position 120,748,069 of record NC_082686.1, on the reverse strand, counting down.
CTTCTGTTTTGTAAACAAGTTCATTTGTACCATTTTTTTAGATTCCACATATAAGCAATATCATATGATATTTGTCTTTCTCTGTCTGATTACTTCACTTAGTATGATAATCTCTCGAGCCACCCACGTTGCTACAAATGGCATTATTTCATTCTTTTTTATGGCTGAGTAATATTCCATTGTATATATGTACCACATCTTCTTTCTTTCTTTTTTTTAATTTTTATTGAGTATAGTTGACTTACAATGTTGTGTTAGTTTCAAGTGTATAGCAAAGTGAATCAGTTATACATTATATATATCCACTTTTTTTCAGATTCTTTTCCCATATAGGTTACTACAGGAAATTGAGTAGAGTTCCCTGTGCTATACAGTAGGTTCCTATTAGTTAGTTATTTTATATATAGTAGTATGTATATGTTAATCCCAGTATCTTAATTTATCACTTCCCCCCGTGTTTCTCCTTGGGTAACCATAAGTTTGAGTTCAAGATCTGTGAGTCTGTTTCTCTTTTGTAAATAACTTCATTTGTATCATTTTTTTACTAGATTCCACATATAAGTGATATCATATGATATTTGTCTTTGTCTGACTTGCTTCACTTAGTATGATAATCTCTAGGTCCATCCACGTTGCTGCAAATGGCATTATTTCATTCTTTTTATGGCTGAGTAATATTCCATTGTATATATGTACCACATCTTCTTTATCCATTCCTCTGTTGATGGACATTCAGGTTGCTTCCATGTCCTGGCTATTGTAAACAGGGCTGCAATGAACATTGGGGTGCATGTATCATTTCGAATTATGGTGTTCTCCAGATATATGCCCAGGAGTGGGATTGCAGGATCATATGGTAGCTTTATTTTTAGTTTTTTAAGGAACCTCCATACTGTTGTCCATAGTGGCTGTACCAACTTACATTCCCACCAACAGTAGGAGGATTCCCTTTTTGCCACACCCTCTCCAGCATTTATGATGATGGCCATTCTGACTGATGTGAGGTGATACCTCATTGTAGTTTTGATTTACATTTCTCTAATAATTAGTGACATTGAGCATCTTTACATGTACTTTTTGGCCATCTGTGTGTCTTCTTTAGATCTTCTTTAGATGTCTATTTAGATCTTCCACCTTTTTTTTTTAATTGGGTTGTTTGTTGTTTTCACATTGAGTTGTATGAGCTGTTTGTATATTTTGGAGATTAATCCCTTGCTGGTTGCTTCATTTGCAAATATTTTCTCCCATTCTATCGGTTGTCTCTTTGTTTTGTTTATGGTTTCCTTTGCTGTGCAAAAAGCTTTTAAGTTTAATTAGGTTCCATTTGTTTACTTTTGTTTTTATTTTCATTACTCTAGGGGGTGGATCAAAAAAAATCTTACTGTGATGTATGTCAGAGAGTGTTCTGCCTATGTTTTCCTCTAAGAGTTTTATAGTATCTGGTCTTATATTTAGGTCTTTAATCCATTTTGAGTTTATTTTTGTGTATGGTATTAGGGAGTGTTCTAATTTCATTCTTTTACATGTAGCTGTACAGTTTTCCCAGCATCACTTATTGAAGAGACTGTCTTTTCTCCATTGCATATTTTTGCCTCCTTTGTCATAGATTAGTTGACCATAGGTGTGTGGGTTTATCTCTGGACTTTCTATTCTGTTCCATTGATCTATATTTCTGTTTTTGTGCCAGTAGCATACTGTTGTGATGACTGTAGCTTTGTAGTATGGTCTGAAGTCAGGGAGCCTGATTCCTCCAGCTCCATTTTTCTTTCTCAAGATTGCTTTGGCTATTCAGGGTCTTTTGTGTTTCCAAACAAATTTTATTTTTTTTTTTGATCTAGTTCTGTGAAAAATGCCATTAGTAATTTGATAGGAATTGCACTGAATCTGTAGATTGCTTTGGGTAGTATAGTCAAGATTGACTACAGGGCTTCCCTGGTGGCACAGTGGTTGAGAGTCCGCCTGCCGATGCAGGGGACATGGGTTCGTGCCCCGGTCCGGGAAGATCCCACATGCCGCGGAGCAGCTAGGCCCGTGAGCCATGGCCGCTGAGCCTGCGAGTCCGGAGCCTGTGCTCCGCGACGGGAGAGGCCACAACGGTGAGAGGCCCGCGTAACGCAGGAAAAAAAAAAAAAAGATTGCAGTATTGAAAGAAGTTCTACTGTGGTTAAAATGCTATCAACAGCACTGCATGCTACAGAGAAATTATTCGTGAAAGGGAGAGTCATTCAATGCAGCAAGCTTTACTGTTACCTCATTTTAAGAAATCACCACAGCCGCCCCACCCTTCAGCAACCAGCACCCTGTTCAGTCAGCAGCATCAGCAATGAGGCAAGACTCTACACCAGCAGAAAGATTACAACTTCCCGAAGGCTAAGATGATAGTTAGCATTTTTTAGCAATAAAGTATTTTTTTAATTAAGGTATTTTTTTTAGACATATGCTATTGCACACTTAATAGACTACAGTATAGTGTAAACATAACTTTTATATGCACTGGGAAACCAAAACAATTCATGTGACTAGGTTTATTGCAGTGGTCTGGGACCAAACCTGAAATATCTCTGAGGTTTGCTTGTGCATGATCTTTCCAAATTCCTTTCTCTAAAGAAGTATCCATGTAAGATAAACATTGTGGCAATAAAGAATCAACTCCTACCAAAGACTACTCACATTCTACACACTTTGTGTCTGTACCCCTTGGATACACAGGTTATTTTTGCAGGGAAGCAAAAATTACACAAAAGGAGACTCCTGGAATTTCTAGATCTAGATCTAATTTTAATTGTCTTTAAAATGAGGTTTTTACTAATAAGTATTAAAGACAATGTTTAATTATATAAAACATATTCAATTTAATAAGGCAGAGAAGTAGAGTATCCTTTTAAAGAGAGTTTGTTCAAAAGTAACTACATATATGCTTTGAAGAATAAATTTCACTTGTTTGGGAATTTGGTTATCTAGAATAAGTCATCCTCTAAAAGTGCCAGCTAACATAACTTCTGGTTTACTACTCCTCTGAGATTTCTGCATTTCACTCTATTAAACATGAAACAACAACTTGTGAAAAGATTTTTTCAGCCATTTATTCTTTCACTGGCTACAAATATTCATTGATTCACTCATCACGGGCCAACAGATATTTATTGTGAAGCCTGCTATGTACCAGAGACTGGGCAATAGGTAGGGATATATTCTGATTTCAGAGTATTTTGTTTAACTGAACATGAGGTTACAAATATAAGCTGCCATCCTTCGGTTATACAGAGTGTGTCCCTTTCTGCTTGTCAGTTGTCATGAAGGAGGGCTTGGGAAGATTTCCATATTGTATCCTATAGAGTAAGAAAAAGGCTACACTGGAGACACGTACAGGCCAAGCCTGGGATTATGAGAGAAGGCAGAGGCCCCATCCTTTTGTCATCCAGCAGATGGGTGTGCCTGGCCACACCACGGGAGAAGGTTTCAGGGGAGGGCCCATACCAATATGTTGATCTCCCTTCTTAGGCAGTCATGAAAACAACCGTGTGTGTGTGTGTGTGTGTGTGTGTGTGTGTGTGTGTGTGTGTGTTGAAAGAGAGAAAGAGGATGTGGGTAGGGGAGAAAAGAGAAAGTCTGGCAGAAGTGAGAGTGTGGTAGTAAACAGAATACTGGGGAACCAGGCACACGAAGTACAGTTCTAGAGGTCTCTGTAGTCATCCGGGAAAGCCAATAATCCAGCTCTTGGAGTTCATGGGAAGTCTGGTTCAAGCACAGCTCCTCCTGCCAGAGCCCCTTTTGCCCTCAGTCCTGTGGGATGCTGAGCTCGGGTGCAGTACCTTCCACTGAGAGAAGAAGTAGTCTCCTCTCCCATCTGGTTCTTTTTTCAAGGAAACAAGAAACTACCAGGATAATTTTCAGACAATTTGAGGCTCTCTTGTATGCCACAGTTTATGCTGGGTATCAAGAATATAAGAGTAAATAAATTGGATAAAAGTGCCAGCTGTCATGTAACTTGCAGTCTAGCGGGAGACACAGGCTAGCACAATTAAGGCTACCATATTAAGTATTATCTGAGCGTAATATCAGTTTTGTCCAAGATGTACAAGAGACAATTTTACCTTCAATTTAATGTGTAATAGAAAAAAAATATATCAAGTGCATCAAATTTTGGCAAATATTTCTTGAGATAAGGCCAAAGAAGCGATAAGTTAAAAAATGGGAAGGGGGAGAGTTACTTGTTAAAGCATGGTAAGTAAATAGTAATACAGATAGAACCCAGACACAACATTAAAATTGCTCATATGGTGTGTGAATAACTAAAGTTTGGGAAATGCCACTTTCAGCCACTGAAACCTCACAAAATCCTGTGAAGTAGTCACTCATTTATATTACTGTAAGAAATTAGACTCAGAGAAATCTAGAACATTATCCAGTCCCTCAGGACCTGAAGGACGGACTGCTTGGCTCTGCAGCCCATATTCCCTCCATGGTCTTTCCCTAACAACAGGAAGGCCAGTGATCATCAAAAATTCTAATTCATGCAGGATTTTCCCAAATGCTAACCCTACATAATCAACTCTCTCTCCTGCAGAGCAATCTGGAGCCACCATGCTGTGCATCATGAAAGGAGTTGCAACTTGCCTTTTCCCTCCAGGAATCAATAACTCAATGTTCGTAGCATTTACTCTGCCTGTGCTTCTGTAGCCCAGAAACCTGAAGGCAGTTACCTCAAAATTCAAGAAGACATCTGCTGATAATAGGTAGCCCCATGGGGAGGTTTCCTACCATAGGAAAAATCAACGAGTAGAGGAACTAAAGATGGACTGAGAGAAAAGTGCTGAGCTGGCTTCTACCCTGGAAGTCATTAAATAAGTTGGATTAGTAAACTCTTCCAAAGCTACATCTGCCCTATTAAAGCTTGAAGGGCCATATGCCAAAGTGAAAATTAAATAAAGCAACAAAAAGACTGTGCCCAAGTGAATTTGGTTTTATTTTTACTACACAGTGAGGCTCTGCATAATAAAGCAACCGCAGAGAGACTCTGCCGAGTTGGAGTTGTGGTGGTTTCTCAGGATGCATTAAAAACTCAGGAAGTCTCCATCATCTCTACTAACGATGTTTACTACTGGATCGTAAAAGGACCCCTGTTCTGACTTTTAGGGAAAAACCCATGTAGTGCACATTTCATCAAGCAATGGGAAATTTGCACATCGATTTTAGTATAGTCTGTCAGACATGCTAAAAATTCTGCAACAATAAAGGTTTCAAAATGCCTTGTTGTAATCAAAAACCCTCATTCTTGTGTCAATTGCCTCTTTTCCTTCCAATATTACTAAGTATTTTAACCCCATACAAAAAAAAATCTTGGCTCTAAATTTAGTAAAGGACAACGAGTACAGCTCCAGGGGCTTCCCTGGTGGCGCAGTGGTTAAGAATCCACTTGCCAATGCAGAAGACATGGGTTCGAGCCCTGGTCAGGGAAGATCCCACGTGCTGCGGAGCAGCTAAGCCCACGCGCCACAACTACTGAGCCTGTGCTCTACAGTCCGCGAGTCACAACTGCTGAGCCCGCGAGCCACAACTACTGAAGCCCGCGTGCCTAAAGCCGGTGCTCCGCAACAAGAGAAGCCATTGCGATGAGAAGCCCGTGCACCGCAACGAAGAGTAGCCTCTGCTCGCTGCAACTAGAGAAAAGCGTGCGCACAGCAACAAAGACCCAACACAGCCAAAAATAAAAAAATTTAAAAAAAGAATACAGTTCCATGAAATTAGATGATACATTCAAATGCTGTTATGATTGCAAAAGGACTTTACCTATTCTGTTCCTTGCTTGTAGAAGGCAGTATCAGAAAAACTTTAGCCCTTAGATAAGTTTCATGATTGCCAAGTTGCTTCAAGTGTTGAAGTTTAAATTATTTAAAAATTTTTTCCTGGGCTTCCCTGGTGGCGCAGTGGTTGAGAGTCCGCTTGCCGATGCAGGGGACATGGGTTCGTGCCCCGGTCTGGGAAGATCCCACATGCCGCGGAGCGGCTGGGCCCGTGAGCCATGGCCACTGAGCCTGTGCGTCCGGAGCCTGTGCTCCGCAATGGGAGAGGCCACAACAGTGAGAGGCCCGCGTGCCGCAAAAAAAAAAAAAAAAATTTCCTGGTATACATATAATTTTGTGTATCTTCACCAATTCTTGAGGATGATAAATCTGAATTACGGAATATTTGTTTTGTCTTGCTTTGCTTCTTGTATCTTATTTTTCTTTCAAGTATATGCAGTAACTCAAACCAGACCAAAAATATTCCTAACAACCTGTTCAAATGAATACAAATAATGAAAAGCATTTCTAAATAATACAACAAATATATTTTCTAGTATAAATATGGTTTGTTCACCAAATTACAAAGACTTTTTTGTAGCAAATTATCCTTCCCAATCCTTGTTTCATAATCAGTAGAAAAAGCAAATTGGTAGACTATAACATAAAAAAAATTTTTCTAATACAAGCTTTTAGGAAAACTGGGTAAAATATAACAAGTTTGTTTTTCAATACATAGCATGACTTGATAAAACAGTAAGGGGATATATCAGGTGTTAACTTCAAGAAAGTTCTGAAAACCCCGTTGTATGTCTGTGAAATAACACTGAAAGAACCCAGGAAGAGAGCATCAGTACTATTAATCTAGGGACTTGAATTTTAATATTAATCTAGGGACTGAAAAGTAGCAACGGAACCATAGCACTTGAGATCCCAGCAAAAAATCATACTTGAATGGCTGCCCACTCTGAATTGGTGGCTTCAGAGTATGGGGAAAAAATTCCCAATTGCCTATAGAGGGCTCTTCTCATAAAGACTAATTAGCCACACAAGACTAATGGATAAAGCAGACCTTGCTAAAACTTAGTTGGCAAACAAAGTTAACGTAACACATGGAAAAATGTATATAAGCAAGAGTCAGAAGACATAAAAACAAGATTTG